>NW_024097487.1:35000-37500 GCF_016545835.1 Crotalus tigris | reverse complement strand
ATAAGGCCTCCTTTTGCAATTGACTAATAGCAAATTTGTCAACACCAATGGTGTTCAAGTGGTGCTCAAGTTGTTTTGGGATTGCACCCAAGGAGCCTATTACTAATTATTATTAACCACCAGTGCGGCACTCCCTTGACGTCGTTGTGGGGCTTGTGTACTCTGAGGAAGATGAGAGCTATGCCACAGTTCAACCATACTGGACAGGTCTCATCAGAGGAGTCAGACAAAGAGTGTCTCTCCCATAAAAAATATGCTCAGACGTAAATTGCAGAATGCCATATCGGCTCGGACGTGGCCCGGGCTAACAAGGTCCATGCTAGATATAGGAGTTCCTGGATATCTGGTGAAAAATGGGTTACAGGACTCAGGATTGTTGGCTGAGCAACCAGTGCCAGCAGCTGCAGAACTACTGGAAGAAAAGATGTTTATCCGTCGCAGAAACACAGTGATTCAAAACAAAGAAATAATGATCTGTTACTACAGATCAAGTCCAACAAGAAGAGGATATCCCAAACGAATGCACAAGTTCTAACCCTAAGCCTAAGCCTAAGCCTAAGCCTAAGCCTAAGCCTAACCCTAACCCTAACCCTAACACTAACCCTAACACTAACCCTAACACTAAACGTAAACCTAATCCTAAACTTAACCCTAACCCTAACCCTAACCCTAACCCAAACCCTAACCCTAACCCTAACCCTAATCCTAACCCTCACCCTCACCCCAACCCTAACCCTAACCCTAACCCTAACCGTAACCCTGACCCTAACCCTAACCCTAACCCTAACCCTAACCCTAACCCTAACCCTAAACCTAAACCTAAACCTAACCCTAACCCTAACCCTAACCCTAACCCTAACCCTAACCCTAACCCTAACCCTAAACCTAAACCTAAACCTAAACCTAACCCTAAATCTTACCCTAACCCTAACCCTAACCCTAAACCTAAACCTAAACCTAAACCTAAACCTAACCCTAAACCGCCTCCAGAAGTTGTGAATGCTCCAACAGTGGAATTTTTTTAGAGGAGATTGGAAAACCATTTCTCTGAAATGGTATAGGGTTTCCTGCCTGAGCAGGGGGTTGGACTAGAAGACCTCTAAGGTCCCTTCCAACATTATTATTACTATTATTATTATTATTATTATTATTATTATTATAATTATTTATCATCGCACAGTCAGCCAGATGTTCAGACTGGATTTGGTATTTTGTCTACCTATCGAGTCCTTACCCAGGACCTGGGATAGGGAGATGTGGATGTTTGATGGTATTACAGAAATCGTCGCAGGATAGAAGCAGTTCCTAGTAAGGCCTCTTTTTGCAATTGCAGAATGCCATACCGGCTCGGACGTGGCCCGGGCTAACAAGGTCCGTGCTAGATATCGGAGTTCCTGGATATCTGGTGAAAAATGGGTTACAGGACTCAGGATTTTTGGCTGAGCAACCAGGGCCAGCAGCTGCAGAACTACTGGAAGAAAAGATGTTTACCCGTCGCAGAAACACAGTGATTGAAAACAAAGAAATAATGATCTGTTACTACAGATCAAGTCCAACAAGAAGAGGATATCCCAAACGAATGCACCAGTTCTAACCCTAACCCTAAACCTAACCCTAAGCCTAAGCCTAAGCCTAAGCCTAAGCCTAAGGCTAAGGCTAAGGCTAAGCCTAAGCCTAAGCCTAAGCCTAAGCCTAAACCTAACCCTAACCCTAACCCTAACCCTATCCTAACCCTAACCCTAACCCTAACCCTAACCCTAACCCTAACCCTAACCCTAAACCTCAACCTAACCCTAACCCTAACCCTAACCCTAACACTAACCCTAACCCTAACCCTAAACCTAAACCTAAACCTAACCCTAAACGTAACCCTAAACCTAAACCTAAACCTAAACCTAAACCTAACCCTAAATCTAAACCTAAACTTAACCCTAAACCTAAACCTAACCCTAAACCTAACCCTAACCCTAACCCTAACCCTAACCATAACCCTAACCCTAACCATAACCCTAACCCTAACCCTAACCCTAACCCAAACCCTAACCCTAACCCTAACCCTAGCCCTAAACCTAACCCTAACTCTAAGCCTAAGCCTAAGCCTAAGCCTAAGCCTAACCCTAACCCTAACCCTAACCCTAACCCTAAACGTAAACCTAATCCTAAACCTAACCCTAACCCTAACCCTAACCCTAACCCAAACCCTAACCCTAACCCAAACCCTAACCCTAACCCTAACCCTAAACCTTACCCTAATCCTAACCCTAACCCTAACCCTAAACCTAAACCTAAACCTAAACCTAACCCTAAAACTAACCCTAACCCTAACCCTAACCCTAACCCTAACACTAAACTTAACCCTAAATTACCCTAATCCTAAACCTAACCCTAACCCTAACCCTAACCCTAACCCTAACCCTAAACCTAAACCTAAACCTAACCCTATACCGCGTCCAGAAGTTGTGAGTGCTCCAACACTGGAATTTTTTAAGATGAGATTGGA
>NW_024097487.1:20000-22500 GCF_016545835.1 Crotalus tigris | reverse complement strand
GGTTTAGATTTAGGTTTAGGTTTAGGTTTAGGATTAGGATTAGGGTTAGGGTTAGGGTTAGGGTTAGGGTAAGGTTTAGGGTTAAGTTTAGGGTTAGGTTTAGGTTTAGGGTTAGGTTTAGGTTTAGAGTTAGGGTAAACTTTAGGTTAGGTTTAGGTTTAGGTTTAGGGCTAGGGTTAGGGTTAGGGTTAGGGTTAGGGTTAGGGTGAGGTTTAGGTTTAGGGTTAGGGTTAGGGTTAGAGTTAGGGTTAAGGTTAGGGTTAGGGTTAGGGTTAGGGTTAGGGTTAGGGTTAGGGTTAGAACTGGTGCATTCTTTTTAGATATCCTCTTCTTGTTGGACTTGATCTGTAGTTAAGGTTAGGGTTAGGGTTAGGGTTAGGGTTAGGGTTAGGGTTAGGGTTAGGGTTAGGGTTAGGGTTAGGGTTAGGGTTAGGGTTAGGGTTAGGGTTAGGTAAGGTTTAGGGTTAGGTTTAGGTTTAGATTTAGGTTTAGGTTTAGGTTTAGGGTTAGGGTTAGGGTTAGGGTTAGGGTTAGGGTAAGATTTAGGGTTAAGTTTAGGGTTAGGTTTAGGTTTAGGGTTAGGTTTAGGTTTAGGTTTAGAGTTAGGGTAAACTTTAGGGTTAGGTTTAGGTTTAGGGCTAGGGTTAGGGTTAGGGTTAGGGTTAAGGTTAGGGTGAGGTTTAGGTTTAGGGTTAGGGTTAGGGTTAGAGTTAGGGTTAAGGTTAGGGTTAGGGTTAGGGTTAGGGTTAGGGTTAGAACTGGTGCATTCGTTTTAGATATCCTCTTCTTGTTGGACTTGATCTGTAGTTAAGGTTAGGGTTAGGGTTAGGGTTAGGGTTAGGGTTAGGGTTAGGGTTAGGGTTAGGGTTAGGGGTTAGTTAGTTTTAGTTTTAGGGTTAGGGTTAGGGTTAGGGTTAGGTAAGGTTTAGGGTTAGGTATAGGTTTAGATTAGGTTTAGGTTTAGGGTTAGGGTTAGGGTTAGGCTTAGGCTTAGGGTTAGGGTTAGGGTTAGGGTAAGGTTTAGGGTTAAGTTTAGGGTTAGGTTTAGGTTTAGGGTTAGGTTTAGGTTTAGAGTTAGGGTAAACTTAGGTTAGGTTTAGGTTTAGGTTAGGCTAGGGTTAGGGTTAGGGTTAGGGTTAGGGTTAGGGTTAAGGTTAGGGTGAGGTTTAGGTTTAGGGTTAGGGTTAGGGTTAGAGTTAGGGTTAAGGTTAGGGTTAGGGTTAGGATTAGGGTTAGAACTGGTGCATTCGTTTTAGATATCCTCTTCTTGTTGGACTTGATCTAAGGTTAGGGTTAGGGTTAGGGTTAGGGTTAGGGTTAGGGTTAGGGTTAGGGTTAGGGTTAGGGTTAGGGTTAGAACTGTTGCATTCGTTTTAGATATCCTCTTCTTCTTGGACTTGATCTGTAGTAACAGAACATTATTTCTTTGTTTTCAATCACTGTGTATCTGCGACGGGTAAACTTCTTTTTTTCCAGTAGTTCTGCAGCTGCTGGCCCCTCAGCCAACAGTTCTGAGTACTCTAACCCATTTTTCACCAGATATCCAGGAATTCCGATATCTAGCATGGACCTTCTTAGCCTGGGCGACGTCTGAGCCGGTATTGCATTCTGCAATTTTTTATGGGAGAGACACTCTTTGTCTGACTCCTCTGATGAGACCTGTCCAGTATGGTTGAACCTCTGGCATAAGTCTCATCTTCCTCAGAGTACACAAGCCCCACAACCACGTCAAGGTAGTGCCTCACTGGGGATTAATAATAATTAGTAATAGGCTCCTTGGTTGCAATCCCAAAACAACTGGAGCACCACTTGAACACCATTGGTACTGACAAATTTGATATTAGTCAATTGCAAAAGGAGGCCTTACTAGGAACTGCTTCCATCCTGCGACGATATCTGTAATACCATCAAACATCCACATCTGCCTATCCCAGGTCCTGGGTAAGGAATCGATAGGTAGACAAAATACCAAATCCAGTCTGAACATCTGGCTGACTGTGCGATGATCAATAATAATAATAATAATAATAATAATAATAATAATAATAATAATAATACTAATAATAGTAATAATGTTGGAAGGGACCTTAGAGGTCTTCTAGTCCAACCCCCTGCTCAGGCAGGAAACCCTATACCATTTCAGACAAATGGTTGTCCAATCTCATCTTAAAAAATTCCAGTGTTGGAGCATTCACAACTTTTGGAGGCGGTTTAGGTTTAGGTTTAGGGTTAGGTTTAGGGTAAGGTTTAGGGTTAGGTTTAGGGTTAGGTTTAGGGTTAGATTTAGGGTTAGGATTAGGTTTAGGGTTAGGGTTAGTGTTAGGGTTAGGGTTAGGGTTAGGGTTAGGGTTAGAACTGGTTCATTTGTTTTAGATATCCTCTTCTTGTTGGACTTGATCTGTAGTAACAGATCTTTATTTCTTTGTCTCCAATCACTGTGTATCTACGACGGGTAAACATCTTTTCTTCCAGTAGTTCTGCAGCTGCTGGCCCTGGTTGC
>NW_024097487.1:0-15000 GCF_016545835.1 Crotalus tigris | reverse complement strand
CACTGGGGGTTAATAATAATTAGTAATAGGCTCCTTGGTTTTAATCCCAAAACAACTGGAGCACCACTTGAACACCATAGGTACTGACAAATTTGATATTAGTCAATTGCAAAAGGAGGCCTTACTAGGAACTGCTTCCATCCTGCGACGATATCTGTAATACCATCAAACATCCACATCTACCTATCCCTGCTCCTCAGTAAGGAATCGATAGGTAGACAAAATACCAAATCCAGTCTGAACATCTGGCTGACTGTGCGATGATCAATAATAATAATAATAATAATAATAATAATAATAATAATAATAATAATAATAATAATAATAATAGTAATAATGTTGGAAGGGACCTTAGAGGTCTTCTAGTCCAACCCCCTGCTCAGGCAGGAAACCCTATACCATTTCAGACAAATGGTTGTCCAATCTCATCTTTAAAAATTCCAGTGTTGGAGCATTCACAACTTCTGGAGGCGGTTTAGGTTTCGGTTTAGGGTTAGGTTTAGGGTAAGGTTTAGGGTTAGGTTTAGGGTTAGGTTTAGGGTTAGGTTTAGGGTTAGGATTAGGTTTAGGGTTAGGGTTAGGGTTAGGGTTAGGTTTAGGGTTAGGGTTAGGGTTAGAACTGGTTCATTCGTTTTAGATATCTTCTTCTTGTTGGACTTGATCTGTAGTAACATCATTATTTCTTTGTCTCCAATCACTGTGTATCTACGACGGGTAAATATCTTTTCTTCCAGTAGTTCTGCAGCTGCTGGCCCTGGTTGCTCAGCCAACAGTCCTGAGTCCAGTAACCCATTTTTTACCAGATATCCAGGAACTCCGATATCTAGCGCGGACCTTGTTAGCCCGGGCGACGTCCGAGCCGGTATCGCATTCTGCAATTTACGTCTCACCATATTTTTTATGGGAGAAACACTCTTTCTCTGACTCCTCTGATGAGAGCTGTCCAGTATGGTTGAACCTCTGGCATAGCTCTCATCTTCCTCACAGTACACAAGCCCCACAACCACGTCAAGTTAGTGCCTCACTGGGGATTAATAATAATTAGTAATAGGCTCCTTGGGTGCAATCCCAAAAGAACTGGAGCACTACTTGAACACCATTGGTATTAACAAATTTGCTATTAGTCAATTGCAAAAGGAGGCCTTACTAGGAACTGCTTCCATCCTGCGACGATATCTGTAATACCATCTAACATCCACATCTGCCTATCCCAGGACTCGATAGGTAGACAAAATACCAAATCCAGTCTGAAGATCTGGCTGACTGTGCGATGATCAATAATAATAATAATAATAATAATAATAATAATATTAATAATAATAATAATAATAATAATAATAATAATAATAATGTTTAAAGGGACTTTAAAGGTCTTCTAGTCCAACCCCCGGCTCAGGCAGGAAACCCTATACCATTTCAGACAAATGGTTGTCCAATCTCATCTTAAAAAATTCCAGTGTTGGAGCATTCACAACTTCTGGAGGCGGTTTAGGTTTAGGTTTAGGTTTACGGTTAGGTTTAGGGTCAGGGTTAGGGTTAGGGTTAGGGTTAGGGTTAGGGTTAGGGTTAGGGTTAGGGTTAGTTTTAGGGTTGGTTTTAGTTTTAGGGTTAGGGTTAGGGTTAGGGTTAGGTAAGGTTTAGGGTTAGGTTTAGGTTTAGATTTAGGTTTAGGTTTAGGTTTAGGTTTAGGTTTAGGGTTAGGGTTAGGGTTAGGGTTAGGGTTAGGGTAAGATTTAGGGTTAAGTTTAGGGTTAGGTTTAGGTTTAGGGTTAGGTTTAGGTTTAGGTTTAGAGTTAGGGTAAACTTTAGGGTTAGGTTTAGGTTTAGGGCTAGGGTTAGGGTTAGGGTTAAGGTTAAGGTTAGGGTGAGGTTTAGGTTTAGGGTTAGGGTTAGGGTTAGAGTTAGGGTTAAGGTTAGGGTTAGGGTTAGGGTTAGGGTTAGGGTTAGAACTGGTGCATTCGTTTTAGATATCCTCTTCTTGTTGGACTTGATCTGTAGTTAAGGTTAGGGTTAGGGGTAGGGTTAGGGTTAGGGTTAGGGTTAGGGTTAGAACTGGTGCATTCGTTTTAGATATCCTCTTCTTCTTGGACTTGATCTGTAGTAACAGAACATTATTTCTTTGTTTTCAATCACTGTGTATCTGCGACGGGTAAACTTCTTTTCTTCCAGTAGTTCTGCAGCTGCTGGCCCCTCAGCCAACAGTTCTGAGTACTCTAACCCATTTTTCACCAGATATCCAGGAATTCCGATATCTAGCATGGACCTTCTTAGCCTGGGCGACGTCTTAGCCGGTATTGCATTCTGCAATTTTTTATGGGAGAGACACTCTTTGTCTGACTCCTCTGATGAGACCTGTCCAGTATGGTTGAACCTCTGGCATAGGTCTCATCTTCCTCAGAGTACACAAGCCCCACAACCACGTCAAGGTAGTGCCTCACTGGGGATTAATAATAATTAGTAATAGGCTCCTTGGTTGCAATCCCAAAACAACTGGAGCACCACTTGAACACCATTGGTAGTGACAAATTTGATATTAGTCAATTGCAAAAGGAGGCCTTACTAGGAACTGCTTCCATCCTGCGACGATATCTGTAATACCATCAAACATCCACATCTGCCTATCCCAGGTCCTGGGTAAGGAATCGATAGGTAGACAAAATACCAAATCCAGTCTGAACATCTGGCTGACTGTGCGATGATCAATAATAATAATAATAATAATAATAATAATAATAATAATAATAATAATACTAATAATAGTAATAATGTTGGAAGGGACCTTAGAGGTCTTCTAGTCCAACCCCCTGCTCAGGCAGGAAACCCTATACCATTTCAGACAAATGGTTGTCCAATCTCATCTTAAAAAATTCCAGTGTTGGAGCATTCACAACTTTTGGAGGCGGTTTAGGTTTAGGTTTAGGGTTAGGTTTAGGGTAAGGTTTAGGGTTAGGTTTAGGGTTAGGTTTAGGGTTAGATTTAGGGTTAGGATTAGGTTTAGGGTTAGGGTTAGTGTTAGGGTTAGGGTTAGGGTTAGGGTTAGGGTTAGAACTGGTTCATTTGTTTTAGATATCCTCTTCTTGTTGGACTTGATCTGTAGTAACAGATCATTATTTCTTTGTCTCCAATCACTGTGTATCTACGACGGGTAAACATCTTTTCTTCCAGTAGTTCTGCAACTGCTGGCCCTGGTTGCTCAGCCAACAGTCCTGGGTCCTGTAACCTATTTTTCACCAGATATCCAAGAACTCTGATATCTAGCACGGACCTTGTTAGCCTGGGCGACGTCCGAGCCGGTATGGCATTCTGCAGTTTACATCTCACCATATTTTTAATGGGAGAGACACTCTTTGTCTGACTCCACTGATGAGACCTGTCCAGTATGGTTGAACCTCTGGGATAGCTCTCATCTTCCTCAGAGTACACAAGCCCCACAACCAAGTCAAGGTAGTGCCTCACTGGGGGTTAATAATAATTAGTAATAGGCTCCTTGGTTTTAATCCCAAAACAACTGGAGCACCACTTGAACACCATAGGTACTGACAAATTTGATATTAGTCAATTGCAAAAGGAGGCCTTACTAGGAACTGCTTCCATCCTGCGACGATATCTGTAATACCATCAAACATCCACATCTACCTATCCCTGCTCCTCAGTAAGGAATCGATAGGTAGACAAAATACCAAATCCAGTCTGAACATCTGGCTGACTGTGCGATGATCAATAATAATAATAATAATAATAATAATAATAATAATAATAATAATAATAATAGTAATAATGTTGGAAGGGACCTTAGAGGTCTTCTAGTCCAACCCCCTGCTCAGGCAGGAAACCCTATACCATTTCAGACAAATGGTTGTCCAATCTCATCTTAAAAATTCCAGTGTTGGAGCATTCACAACTTCTGGAGGCGGTTTAGGTTTCGGTTTAGGGTTAGGTTTAGGGTAAGGTTTAGGGTTAGGTTTAGGGTTAGGTTTAGGGTTAGGTTTAGGGTTAGGATTAGGTTTAGGGTTAGGGTTAGGGTTAGGGTTAGGTTTAGGGTTAGGGTTAGGGTTAGAACTGGTTCATTCGTTTTAGATATCTTCTTCTTGTTGGACTTGATCTGTAGTAACATCATTATTTCTTTGTCTCCAATCACTGTGTATCTACGACGGGTAAATATCTTTTCTTCCAGTAGTTCTGCAGCTGCTGGCCCTGGTTGCTCAGCCAACAGTCCTGAGTCCAGTAACCCATTTTTTACCAGATATCCAGGAACTCCGATATCTAGCGCGGACCTTGTTAGCCCGGGCGACGTCCGAGCCGGTATCGCATTCTGCAATTTACGTCTCACCATATTTTTTATGGGAGAAACACTCTTTGTCTGACTCCTCTGATGAGAGCTGTCCAGTATGGTTGAACCTCTGGCATAGCTCTCATCTTCCTCACAGTACACAAGCCCCACAACCACGTCAAGTTAGTGCCTCACTGGGGATTAATAATAATTAGTAATAGGCTCCTGCAATGGGTGCAATCCCAAAAGAACTGGAGCACTACTTGAACACCATTGGTATTAACAAATTTGCTATTAGTCAATTGCAAAAGGAGGCCTTACTAGGAACTGCTTCCATCCTGCGACGATATCTGTAATACCATCTAACATCCACATCTGCCTATCCCAGGACTCGATAGGTAGACAAAATACCAAATCCAGTCTGAAGATCTGGCTGACTGTGCGATGATCAATAATAATAATAATAATAATAATAATAATAATAATATTAATAATAATAATAATAATAATAATAATAATAATAATAATAATAATGTTTAAAGGGACTTTAAAGGTCTTCTAGTCCAACCCCCGGCTCAGGCAGGAAACCCTATACCATTTCAGACAAATGGTTGTCCAATCTCATCTTAAAAAATTCCAGTGTTGGAGCATTCACAACTTCTGGAGGCGGTTTAGGTTTAGGTTTAGGTTTACGGTTAGGTTTAGGGTCAGGGTTAGGGTTAGGGTTAGGGTTAGGGTTAGGGTTAGGGTTAGGGTTAGGGTTAGTTTTAGGGTTGGTTTTAGTTTTAGGGTTAGGGTTAGGGTTAGGGTAAGGGTTAGGGTTAGGGTTAGGGTTAGGGTTAGGGTTAGGTTTAGGGTTCGGGTTAGGGTTAGGGTTAGGGTTAGGGTTAGGGTTAGGGTTAGGGTTAGGGTTAGGGTTAGGGTTAGAACTGGTGCATTCGTTTTAGATATCCTCTTCTTCTTGGACTTGATCTGTAGTAACAGACCATTATTTCTTTGTTTTCAATCACTGTGTATCTGCGATGGGTAAACTTTTTTTCTTCCAGTAGTTCTGCAGCTGCTGGCCCCTCAGCCAACAGTTCTGAGTCCTGTAACCCATTTTTCACCAGATATCCAGGAATTCCGATATCTAGCACGGACCTTCTTAGCGTGGGCGACGTCTGAGCCGGTATTGCATTCTGCAATTTTTTATGGGAGAGACACTCTTTGTCTGACTCCTCTGATGAGACCTGTCCAGTATGTTGAACCTCTGGCATAGGTCTCATCTTCCTCAGAGTACACAAGCCCCACAACCACGTCAAGGTAGTGCCTCACTGGGGGTTAATAATAATTAGTAATAGGCTCCTTGGTTGCAATCCCAAAACAACTAGAGCATCACTTGAACACCATTGGTATTGACAAATTTGATATTAGTCAATTGCAAAAGGAGGCCTTACTAGGAACTGCTTCCATCCTGCGACGATATCTGTAATACCATCAAACATCCACATCTGCCTATCCCAGGTCCTTGGTAAGGAATCGATAGGTAGACAAAATACCAAATCCAGTCTGAACATCTGGCTGACTGTGCGATGATTAATAATAATAATAATAATAATAATAATAATAATAATAATATTAATAATGTTGGAAGGGACCTTAGAGGTCTTCTAGTCCAACCCCCTGCTCAGGCAGGAAACCCTATACCATTTCAGACAAATGGTTGTCCAATCTCATCTTAAAAAATTCCAGTGTTGGAGCATTCACAACTTCTGGAGGCGTTTTAGGTTAGGTTTAGGGTTAGGTTTAGGGTAAGGTTTAGGGTTAGGTTTAGGGTTAGGTTTAGGGTTAGGATTAGGTTTAAGGTTATAGTTAGGGTTATGTTTAGGGTTAGGTTTAGGGTTAGAACTGGTTCATTCGTTTTAGATATCCTCTTCTTGTTGGACTTGATCTGTAGTAACAGATCATTATTTCTTTGTTTTCAATCACTGTGTATCTGCGACGGGTAAACATCTTTTCTTCCAGTAGTTCTGCAGCTGCTGGCCCTGGTTGCTCAGCCAACAGTCCTGAGTCCAGTAACCCATTTTTTACCAGATATCCAGGAACTCCGATATCTAGCGCGGACCTTGTTAGCCCGGGCGACGTCCGAGCCGGTATCGCATTCTGCAATTTATGTCTCACCATATTTTTTATGGGAGAAACACTCTTTGTCTGACTCCTCTGATGAGAGCTGTCCAGTATGGTTGAACCTCTGGCATAGCTCTCATCTTCCTCACAGTACACAAGCCCCACAACCACGTCAAGTTAGTGCCTCACTGGGGATTAATAATAATGAGTAATAGGCTCCTTGGGTGCAATCCCAAAAGAACTGGAGCACTACTTGAACACCATTGGTATTAACAAATTTGCTATTAGTCAATTGCAAAAGGAGGCCTTACTAGGAACTGCTTCCATCCTGCGACGATATCTGTAATACCATCTAACATCCACATCTGCCTATCCCAGGACTCGATAGGTAGACAAAATACCAAATCCAGTCTGAAGATCTGGCTGACTGTGCGATGATCAATAATAATAATAATAATAATAATAATAATAATAATAATAATAATAATAATAATAATAATAATAATAATGTTTAAAGGGACCTTAAAGGTCTTCTAGTCCAAGCCCCGGCTCAGGCAGGAAACCCTATACCATTTCAGACAAATGGTTGTCCAATCTCATCTTAAAAAATTCCAGTGTTGGAGCATTCACAACTTCTGGAGGCGGTTTAGGTTTAGGTTTAGGTTTAGCGTTAGGTTTAGGGTTAGGGTTAGGGTTAGGGTTAGGGTTAGGGTTAGGGTTAGGGTTAGTTTTAGGGTTAGTTTTAGTTTTAGGGTTAGGGTTAGGGTTAGGGTTAGGGTAAGGGTTAGGGTTAGGGTTAGGGTTAGGGTTAGGGTTAGGTTTAGGGTTCGGGTTAGGGTTAGGGTTAGGGTTAGGGTTAGGGTTAGGGTTAGGGTTAGGGTTAGGGTTAGGGTTAGAACTGGTGCATTCGTTTTAGATATCCTCTTCTTCTTGGACTTGATCTGTAGTAACAGACCATTATTTCTTTGTTTTCAATCACTGTGTATCTGCGATGGGTAAACTTTTTTTCTTCCAGTAGTTCTGCAGCTGCTGGCCCCTCAGCCAACAGTTCTGAGTCCTGTAACCCATTTTTCACCAGATATCCAGGAATTCCGATATCTAGCACGGACCTTCTTAGCGTGGGCGACGTCTGAGCCGGTATTGCATTCTGCAATTTTTTATGGGAGAGACACTCTTTGTCTGACTCCTCTGATGAGACCTGTCCAGTATGTTGAACCTCTGGCATAGGTCTCATCTTCCTCAGAGTACACAAGCCCCACAACCACGTCAAGGTAGTGCCTCACTGGGGGTTAATAATAATTAGTAATAGGCTCCTTGGTTGCAATCCCAAAACAACTAGAGCATCACTTGAACACCATTGGTATTGACAAATTTGATATTAGTCAATTGCAAAAGGAGGCCTTACTAGGAACTGCTTCCATCCTGCGACGATATCTGTAATACCATCAAACATCCACATCTGCCTATCCCAGGTCCTTGGTAAGGAATCGATAGGTAGACAAAATACCAAATCCAGTCTGAACATCTGGCTGACTGTGCGATGATCAATAATAATAATAATAATAATAATAATAATAATAATAATATTAATAATGTTGGAAGGGACCTTAGAGGTCTTCTAGTCCAACCCCCTGCTCAGGCAGGAAACCCTATACCATTTCAGACAAATGGTTGTCCAATCTCATCTTAAAAAATTCCAGTGTTGGAGCATTCACAACTTCTGGAGGCGTTTTAGGTTTAGGTTTAGGGTTAGGTTTAGGGTAAGGTTTAGGGTTAGGTTTAGGGTTAGGTTTAGGGTTAGGATTAGGTTTAAGGTTATAGTTAGGGTTATGTTTAGGGTTAGGTTTAGGGTTAGAACTGGTTCATTCGTTTTAGATATCCTCTTCTTGTTGGACTTGATCTGTAGTAACAGATCATTATTTCTTTGTTTTCAATCACTGTGTATCTGCGACGGGTAAACATCTTTTCTTCCAGTAGTTCTGCAGCTGCTGGCCCTGGTTGCTCAGCTAACAGTCCTGAGTCCTGTAACCCTTTTTTCACCAGATATCCAGGAACTCCGATATCTAGCCTTGTTAGCCTGGGCGATGTCCGAGCTGGTATGGCATTCTGCAATTTATGTCTCACCATATTTTTTATGGGAGAGACACTCTTTGTCTGACTCCCCTGATGAGACCTGTCTAGTATGGTTGAACCTCTGGCATAGCTCTCATCTTCCTCAGAGTACACAAGCCCCACAACCACATCATGGTAGTGCCTCACTGGGGGTTAATAATAATTAGTAATAGGCTCCTTGGGTTCAGTCCCAAAACAACTGGAGCACCACTTGAACACCATTGGTATTGACAAATTTGCTATTAGTCAATTGCAAAATGAGGCCTTACTAGGAACTGCTTCCATCCTGCAACAATATCTGTAATACCATCAAACATCCACCTCTGCCTATCCCATGTCCTGGGTAAGGACTCGATAGGTAGACAAAATACCAAATCCAGTCTGAACATCTGACTGACTTTGGGATGATCAATAATAATAATAATAATAATAATAATAATAATAATAATAATACCTTGACGTGGTTGTGGGGCTTGTGTACTCTGAGGAAGATGAGAGCTATGCTAGAGGTTCAACCATAAATTGGTCAGCACCAGGTGAAGATGAACTGCATCGGTTTTGGTTGAAACATCTAACTGTTATACACCCACTCATTGCCAAGCAGTTCAACAATATACTACAAGGTGGAGAAATTGAAAAGTGGCTAACAACTGGGAAAACCTAACTAATAATGAAAAATCCAGCAAAAGGGGCAACACCAGGTAACTACAGGCCAATTACCTGCTTACCAACAACTTTCAAATTACTAACTGGTGTGGTAGCTGATGCAGTACAACAGCATCTAGTTGAAAACAATCTCTTTCCACCTGAGCAGAAAGAAAACCGCCCCAATAGCAGAGGAACAAAAGATCAACTCCTAATAGACAAAATGATCTTGGAAAACTGCAAGAGAAGGAAGACCAACCTGAATGTGGCATGGATTGACTACAAAAAGGCATTTGACTCTCTGCCACATGATTGGATAATCAAGTGCCTAGAAATAACAGGAGTCAGTAGAAACATCAGAAAATTTGTGCAAAGATCGATGGCACAATGGAAGACACAGTTGCAGATCAATGGTGAGAAGCTGTTAGAGGTTAGTATCAAGAGAGGGATATTTCAAGGAGATTCATTATCACCATTACTATTTGTTATTGCACTGTTTCCTCTGTCAACAATACTGAATAACTCAGGACATGGCTATCAAACATCAAAAACATCTGCTAGACTATCCCACCTCCTTTACATGGATGATCTGAAGCTGTATGGAAAAACATCATCTGAAATAGAATCGCTGCTCAACACTGTCCGTATATATAGCCAAGATATTGTAATGGAGTTTGGCTTGGACAAATGTGCCACACTTACTATAAAACAAGGAAAAATAATGAAAACTGAAGGAATCAAGATGCCCCACGAAAATAACATTAAGAGTCTGGATGAGGAAGAGTACTACAAATACTTGGGTATCCTTCAAGCTGACAACATCAAGCACACTGAAGTCAAGAAAAAGATTAGAGGTGAATACATCAAGAGAGTGAAGAAGATCTTAAAGTCCAAACTCAATGGAGGAAATACCATAAAGGCAATCAACACCTGGGCAATCCCAGTCATTAGGTACACAGCTGGAATAGTGGACTGGACTCAAGCAGAACTAAAAGCAATGGATAGACAGATCAGAAAAATAATGACACTGAATCATGCTCTTCATCCACGCAGTGACATTGATAGACTTTATCTACCAAGGCAAATAGGTGGGCGTGGAATGCTACAAGTACATCAGATGGTTGAAGAAGAAAAAATGGCTTTGGAAGAATATCTGAAGAACAATGATGAAGATGCACTGAAATTAGTATATCAGGAAGGTTTACTAACTAATGGAGAGACCAAAGTGGCCTACAAGAAAGACCAAATGAAGAACAGAATAGAGGCATGGGAAGACAAAGCACTACATGGCCAATACATTAAAAAAATAGCTGGGAAAGCAGATAATAATAAAACCTGGCAATGGCTAAGAGCAGGAAAATTGACGAAAGAGACCGAGGGATTAATTCTGGCTGCACAAGACCAAGCCTTAAGGACAAATGCATACAAAGTCAAAATTGAGAAGACAGCAACAGACAGTAAGAGCCGCCTATGCAAAGAAGCTGAAGAAACAGTGGACCACTTGGTAAGCTGTTGCACGAAGATTGCACAAACTGATTACAAAGAAGATTGCACAGACTGACTACAAGCAGCGGCATGACAAAGTAGCAACAATGGTGCATTGGAAGATCTGCAAGAAATATCATTTGCTTGTAAGCAAAAACTGGTGGGATCATAAATAGAGAAAGTCATAGAAAATGATAAAATTAAACTGCCTCTGGGACTTCAGAAGCAATCAGACAAGCACCTGCAACATAACACCCCAGACTTAACAAATTGTCGATAAGAAAGACAAAAAAGTCTCTGGAATCGTGACATGGCCAGTGCTGGAGATAGCAGAATAGAAGAGAAGAATGCGAGACAATAACAAAATACAACGACCTACAAATAGAAATAGAAAGACTGTGGCAAAAGCAAGCAAGGGTAGTACCAATAGTCATAGGCTCCTTGGGTGCAATCCCAAAACAACTGGAGCACCACTTGAACACCATTGGCATTGACAAATTCGCTATTAGTCAATTGCAACAGGCGGCCTTATTAGGAACTGCTTCCATCCTGCAACGATATCTGTAATACCATCAAACATCCACATCTGCCTATCCCAGGTCCTGGGTAAGGACTCGATAGGTAGACAAAATGCCAAATCCAGTCTGAACATCTGGCTGACTGTGCGATGATCCATAATACTCCCCCCAGTGAGGCACTACCTTGACATGGTTGTGGGGCTTGTGTACTCTGAGGAAGATGAGAGCTATGCTAGAGGTTCAACCATACTGGACAGGTCTCATCAGAGGAGTCAGACAAAGAGTGTCTCTCCCATAAAAAATATGGTGAGAAGTAAATTTCAGAATGCCATACCGGCTCGGACGTCGCCCGGGTTAACAAGGTCCGCACTAGATATTGGAGTTCCTGGATATCTGGTGAAAAATGGGTACAGGACTCAGGACTGTTGGCTGAGCAACCAGGGCCAGCAGCTGCAGAACTACTGGAAGAAAAGGTGTTTACCCATCGCAGATACACAGTGATGGAAAACAAAGAAATAATGATCTGTTACTACAGATCAAGTCCAACAAGAAGAGGATATCTAAAACGAATGCACCAGTTCTGGAAAGAACAACATCCAGAATCAGAAATAAGAGAACAGAGACTAGCAGATCAACGCCGATTTATAACACGAAATAAAATATTCACAGAAACAGAATTGGCAAACTACAAAGTTTACCCAGGGCAAAGAAATCAAGACCTTACCAGAAAGTAATTCAGAATGTAGAGGCAAACCAGGGGAGTGCAGTGAAGGAAATAAGCAGAGAATACAACTGTTCTCATTTGGAAACCAGGCACCTCTACCTCAGGAAGAACAAAACCCTCTAACTAAAGAAATAAAAGAATTGAAACAAAGAATAACTGAGCATCTAGAACAGCACAAAAACAACAGAATAAGGATACCTGCATTGAAGCTTGTTCCAAAGAAACAGCTAGCACAAGCATTAAAAGATGCAAATATTGCAATATCAAGTATAAGCACCAATTCACTGCAAGAAACAAACCAACTAATGTACAGCACAGCTGCATTTATAACAGAATACCTGGGATGCAAAATCAACAAAGAAGAAAAACAAACAAACAGTGCACCAGAAAAATGGAAGGTTAGACTAGAAAATAAGATCAGCAAGTTAAGATCACATGCAAGCAAGCTAGAACAGATGAAAGAAAAGAAGCTGAAGAACAAGAAGAACAAAGAATACCTAATCAAGAACTATCACTTAGAAACAAGGAAGATCAAGGAAGCACTGGAAATAATAAAGCAACAAATAACAGCTATAGCCAGGAAAATCAGTAGATATGAAGCTCGAATTGCAAACTATAGGCAGAACCTCCAATTTCAATCCAATCAGAAACGTTTCTACCAATCCATCAATGGAGAAAGTGCAAAGAATCAGTCAGTACCTGACAAGGAAGAAACAGTGCAGTTCTGGAAGCAGATATGGGATAACCCAAAGAAATACAACAAGGATGCGGCTTGGTTAAAAGAGGTGGATGCAAATAAAACAGAAGTTGAAATGAAAGAACTAGTAATAACAACAAAAATGGTAGAAAAAAGAGCAAAGAAAATCAAAAATTGGTCAGAAACAGGTGAAGATGAACTGCATGGGTTTTGGTTGAAACATCTAACTGTTATACACCCACTCATTGCCAAGCAGTTCAACAATATACTACAAGGAGGAGAAATTGAAAAGTGGCTAACAACTGGGAAAACCTACCTAATAATGAAAAATCCTGCAAAAGGGGCAACACCATGGTAATACAGGCCATTACCCTGACTTACCAACAACTTTCAAATTACTAACTGGTGTAGTAGCTGATGCAGTGCAACAGCATCTAGTTGAAAACAATCTCTTTCCACCTGAGCAGAAAGGAAACCGCCCCAATAGCAGAGGAACAAAAGATCAACTCCTAATAGAGAAAATGATCTTGGAAAACTGCAAGAGAAGGAAGACCAACCTGAATGTGGCATGGATTGACTACAAAAAGGCATTTGACTCTCTGCCACATGATTGGATAATAAAGTGCCTAGAAATAACAGGAGTCAGTAGAAACATCAGAAAATTTGTGCAAAGATCGATGGCACAATGGAAGACACAGTTGCAGATCAATGGTGAGAGGCTGGGAGAGGTTAATATCAAGAGAGGAATATTTCAAGGAGATTCATTATCACCATTACTATTTGTTATTGCACTGTTTCCTCTGTCAACAATACTGAATAACTCAGGACATGGCTATCAAACATCAAAAACATCTGCCAGACTATCCCACCTCCTTTATATGGATGATCTGAAGCTGTATGGAAAAACATCATCTGAAATAGAATCGCTGCTCAACACTGTCCGTATATATAGCCAAGATATTGTAATGGAGTTTGGCTTGGACAAATGTGCCACACTTACTATCAAACAAGGAAAAGTAGTGAAAACTGAAGGAATCAAGATGCCCCACGAAAATAACATTAAGAGTCTGGAGGAGGAAGAGTACTACAAATACTTGGGTATCCTTCAAGCTGACAACATCAAGCACACTGAAGTCAAGAAAAAGATTAGAGGTGAATACATCAAGAGAGTGAAGAAGATCTTAAAGTCCAAACTCAATGGAGGAAATACCATAAAGGCAATCAACACCTGGGCAATCCCAGTCATTAGGTACACAGCTGGAATAGTGGACTGGACTCAAGCAGAACTAAAAGCAATGGATAGGCAGACCAGAAAAATAATGACAATGAATCATGCCCTTCATCCACGCAGTGACATTGATAGACTTTATCTACCAAGGCAAATAGGTGGGCGTGGAATGCTACAAGTACATCAGATGGTTGAAGAAGAAAAAATGGCTTTGGAAGAATATCTGAAGAACAATGATGAAGATGCACTGAAATTAGTATATCAGGAAGGCTTACTAACTACTGGAGAGACCAAACTGGCCTACAAGAAAGACCAAATGAAGAACAGAATAGAGGCATGGGAAGACAAAGCACTACATGGCCAATACATTAAAAAAATAGCTGGGAAAGCAGATAATAACAAGACCTGGCAATGGCTAAGAGCAGGAAAATTGAAGAAAGAGACCGAGGGACTAATTCTGGCTGCACAAGACCAAGCCTTAAGGACAAATGCATATAAAGTCAAAATTGAGAAGACAGCAACAGACAGTAAGTGCCGCCTATGCAAAGAAGCTGAAGAAACAGTGGACCACTTGGTAAGCTGTTGCAAGAAGATTGCACAAACTGATTACAAGCAGCGGCATGACAAAGTAGCAACAATGGTGCATTGGAAGATCTGCAAAAAATATCATTTGCCTGTAAGCAAAAACTGGTGGGATCATAAAATAGAGAAAGTCATAGAAAATGATAAAATTAAACTGCTCTGGGACTTCAGAATTCAAACAGACAAGCACCTGCAACATAACACCCCAGACTTAACAATTGTCGATAAGAAAGACAAAAAAGTCTGGATAGTGGACGTGGCAGTGCCTGGAGACAGCAGAATAGAAGAGAAAGAACTGGAGAAGATAACAAAATACAAAGACCTACAAATAGAAATAGAAAGACTGTGGAAAAAGCAAGCAAGGGTAGTACCAATAGTCATAGGCTCCTTGGGTGCAATCCCAAAACAACTGGAGCACCACTTGAACACCATTGGCATTGACAAATTCGCTATTAGTCAATTGCAAAAGGCGTCCTTATTAGGAACTGCTTCAATCCTGCAACGATATCTGTAATACCATCAAACATCCACAGCTGCCTATCCCAGGTCCTGGGTAAGGACTCGATAGGTAGACAAAATGCCAAATCCAGTCTGAACATCTGGCTGACTGTGCGATGATCCATAATAATAATA
>NW_024097486.1:0-97967 GCF_016545835.1 Crotalus tigris | reverse complement strand
CAGTTTCTTTAAGGTTTCAGCTAGAGGTAGAATGAGGATATCTATGCCAGGTCCAAAACAAGTTTCCAGCTTTGAATATGAATATTACACACCTGCTTTCAGGAAGAGCTTTTTTTTTGATATTAGTTCTTCAAACTGAAATACAGAAAGTAAAATCTCTTTTTTCTGTGTTTATGCTTTCTCTTAACTATTGAGTAACTTTAAAGATATGTGCAATTAGGGAGTACTTAGGCTCCAGACTGAAAGGGCTGAATTGATAAGATACCATTTTTAGAAGAAGGCCATTAATGCTGTCTTAAGGTTTTCTATCCAAATTCTTTCTCTTTTTAATCCTTTTAATAAAGGATTTCCCCCTCCCCCCCCCCCCCCGAGTCATCCGGTCATGGTTATCCTAAAGGTGCTTTTCAAAAGAAACTGGACTTCCTTGGTATTTTTTCCTTGAAAATGTTTCGCTTTTCATCCAAGATGCTTCTTTACTTCAATTTTTTTTTCTTTGTCTCACTCACTATAAAGAGGTTTCCAGATGAGCCACTATTTTTTTCCAAACAACTTCAAAATAATCTTAAACTTCCTTTATGCATTCTTCATATTAGCAGTATTTTCAATGTTTCTAGGTACGGAACCTCACTTACATGGTGACCCGACGGGAAAAAATTAAAAGATCTGTTTGCAAAGTCCAGGAACAGATATTTCATCTTTATACAAATCTTGTAGAACATGAAAGAACTTCAGGTAAGTTTTGTCATTTTCTCTTATTTTTCAGAGAATGGCATTGGAAAAACACTGTCAAATGATCTGGAATTAAAATTAATGCTGTAATGCTCATGTTTTGTGCCCCTTCTTGATATAAAAGAACAAATAAATGGGAAATAATGACATTAATTTTCTTTATGCTAGCCTGTGACCATAATAAAATTTTGATTTGATTGTCTGTAAGTACATACATTAAATTTTAATTAATTCAAAATTATTTTCTCCCTACCCAGTTTTCCACCAATGCCCTCAGGTGTAAAAAGATTGTATGGATTATCTTTGCTGCCACTTTAAGGAATTTATTGATTTATATTTTTATATCCTTGGAAAAGAATTCTCTAAAAGTATAGCCATTGCAAATATTTATAAAAATACAGTATTATTATTATGGCTGTTTAGATAGTTTGTTGCTGTTTTATAGTCTCATTTCTTATTTTTGCTTCCTTTTGAAAGTTGTAATACCTCCAAGTTGCCACTTCTCACATCCATGCAACAGTATTACTTCATTTAGCAAATTATAATTTAGTATAAGCAGATTTGGGAACCTTATTTCTGTCAAAGACCATGTATTCTGGGGAGACTACATGCTGGCAGTGAATATATTCAGACCCAGAAATTTGCAGACAACTTGATAGCCTGCAAGTGTTTGTGTACATATAATATGCATTTAAATGTAGAAGATTTCATACAATTCTATGCTTCATTTTTCAGGATTTTTGATTGCAAAAAGTTTGCTAATCAAGAGTAGAAATTAGTAGATGCTTTTCTTAACACATGTTGGTCAGAAACCTAGAGAATAGTGTCATACTTCATTCTCTTATATTTTATTACTTTAGCACGGGATAAGGTTCTAAATTTTGTTCAGTTATTTCATATTTGCATCTTAATAGAACTTGTATTAATTCAATTTAACATTTCCCATTATAAGATAAATGACAACGTAATAAATCTATGAAAAATATATTTGTGCTCCACAGACCAAGCTAAGGCAGTGTTGATTTTTAATTGATGCACTTCAAAACTTAACTTAGTTTTATGATTTTTAGGAATGTAGTAGGCCAGAGGCAGCTCTCTCTGTGGGCACGTGCGCTGTTGCCCCAGCCCCACCTTCCCTGCAGCCCCTCCTCACCAGAAGGCCCCCCCCCCGGAGAGTCACCCTCGGGCACGGCCTGCACCGAGGAGCACAGCCAAGGATATGGCAGCCAAAGAGCAGGGACAAGACTCTGCCTTCGCGCCCAATGTGCTCAGATGCTGCTGCTCTGCATGGGTGGAAGGCGTGGCCACCATGGCGCTGCAGGTCTACTTAGGCAATCTGCGGCAGGCCGTGGAGGCAGTGGGTGGCCCTGTGAGCAGGTGGCAGAATGGGGGGTGGAGCAGGAGTAGGCAACGGAGCGGGCAGGCGGGTGATTTTGGGCACTCGGTCTCTAAAAGTTTCATCATCACTGTAAGTAGGTTAATCACAATTTATTATTATAAGATGTGTTAAAATAGCATCTTTATATCAGCCAAATATATAATTTATATAGTTTGGTCAAATGGGACATAGTTTTTCACTATGTAGGAGGAGCATTTTTGAAAAAACAGAAACTGAAACAATTTCTGTAAAAATAAGCTGGTTGGGGAAAAAAAGCGTTTTGTTTTACAACTATTTAAAACCATGTTTACCTACTGTTATTGTAGATTGTGATGCTAAAGAAACTATTTTGATGTTGAATTTTATAACAGCTGCAAGGTTATTAGTAGGGCAATATTGGAAGAAAGATTCTTTGCCTACTATAGAAGATTAGACACTTTAAGGTGTCAAATTTAGCAGAAATGGCAAAAATTTCTGTTTACTTGAAGGATCACTCACAAGAAAGATATATTTCGGTTTGGAGAAGATGGATAGATTATATTCAGAACAAATATGGGATTAAAAAGTTTCAATTAGCTTATGAGTAAACTTTAGAATATTATTAATAGTTTCTTTTTTAATTTTTATTAGTTTTAGTATGGTTTAACAATATTGATTTGTTTATATTATGTTTATTTTTAATTTGTTTATATTTATAAGGGAGTTAAAGTGCGTTATGGACTTGGTTACTAGTATAGTTGGGTAATTTTTTTTTTAAGAGTTTGATTGTTTATTTGTAACTCTGTATTCAGCTCTGAGAAGTGGGGGAGGGGTGAGTGGGTCTTGGGATGTATATTGTATAAAACTTTTCAATATACATCCTAAGACCCATTTTTTTTTTAAAAAACCATGTTTACCTACATATACATCATATTATTTATCTCAGAAAGAGCATAGAAAAGACATTAAGAAGTAATAAACAAAAAAATTAAAAGCATGATATAAAAAAGGAAACATATCTATAATTAGTTTATAAAAGGTAAATATTTCCCTTGTCCAGTTATGTCCTACTCTAGGGGGCAGTGCTTATGTACATTTCCTAGCTGTCTGAAGACACTTTTATGGTCAAGTTACTGGCATGACTATACCCTGAGGCATACAGAACACTATTTCCCACTGAAGTGGTACCTATTTATCTACTTGCATTTGCATGCTTTAGAACTGACATGCAGATAATATATACAAATACATGCTGTAGCTTTCCATATCTTTGTATCTGTGGTAACTATCCTTTCTTTCCCCCTGTTCTTACATTATTTATCTTGATATATTGCCTTTAGCAATATTAATAATAAAGTTGGAAGGGACCTTGGAGATCATCTAGTCCAACCCTCTGCTCAGGCAGGAAACCCTATACCATTTCAGATAAATGCCTGTCCAGTCTCTTCTTAAAAATTTCCAGTGTTGGAGCATTCACAGCTTCTGGAAGAGGTTGTTCCACTGATTACCGTATATGCCGCCGTATTAGGCGACCCAGCGTATAAGACGACCCCCGTCTTTATAACCGGGCCGCATTCCTAGAACGTCGTCTTATATGCCGGAAACTACCAGTATTTCCGGCGTATAAGACGACTCGGCGTATAAGACGACCCCCGTCTTTGGCGCCGATTTCAGTGCTCGCGGAAGTCGTCTTATACGCTGGCATTTACGGTAATTGTTCTAACTGTCAGAAAATTTCTCCTTAGTTTTAGGTTGCTTCTATCTTTGGATAGTTTCCATCCATTGCTTCTTGTCCTGCCTTCAGGTGCTTTGGAGAATAGCTTGACTCCCTTTTCTTTGTGGCAACCCCTGAGATATTGAAATACTGCTATCATGTCTCCCCTTGTCCTTCTCTTCATTAAACTAGACATGCCCAATTCCAGCAACCGTTCCTTACATGTTTTAGCCTCCAGTCCCTAATCATTTTTGTTGCTCTTCTCTGTACTCTTTCTAGAGTCCCAACATCTTTTTTACACAGTGGTGACCAAAACTGGATGCAGTATTCCAAGTGTGGCCTTACTAAGGCATTGTAAAGTGGTATTAGCACTTCACGTGATCTTGATTCTATCCCTGTTAATGCAGCCTAGCACTGTGCTGGCTTTTATGGCAGCTGCAGCACATTGCTGGTTCAATTTCAGTGTTTGTCAATTAAGGCTCTGAGATCCCTCTCACAGTTACTACTATTGAGCAAGGTACCACCTATATTATACCTGTGCATTTGGTTTTTCTTGCCTAAATGTAGAACCTTACTTTTTTCACCATTGAATTTTATTTTGTTAGATAGCGCCCAATGTTCAAGTCTGTCAAGATCCTCCTGTATCTTAAGCCTGTCTTCTGGAGTGTTGGCTATTCCTGCCAGCTGGGTGTCGTCTGCAAAATTGATGAGTTCCCCATCTATCCCTTCATCCAAATCATTGATGAAGATGTTGAAGAGCACTGGGCCCAAAAGAGAGCCTTGGGGCTCTCCACTACACATTTCCCTCCATGTAGATGCATTCTAAGTATTTGTTAGGACTTAGTACTTACTTCCTAATCAGTGGGATAAGGGCAATAGCATGCATGGTAATCTGGAAATAGCAATACCACTAAGACTTTTGTACTGCTTCACAGTGCTTTACAGCCTTCTCTAAGCGGTTTAGAGTCAGCATATAGTATGAGCATGTTTGAGATAAAACTGTGTTTTGGTAACACTTGAGGCATATAGGCCAAAAGGTGCCAAAATTGACCAATATTGTCATTACTGTAGCAGGGAATGTGCTACACATACCCTACTACAGCATAGGCAGGACTAAAACTGGTTAACAAGTCTAGATTTGTTTCTGTTTTTCTATAAAAAAAAAGAGAGAGATCCAAAAATAAGTAAAAAGCAAAAATAATGAAGATAGTATTTAGTGCACCAAAATAGTCTTATCATTAAAACACCTTAATTTATTTCTACTGACTTAACTGATTAGGTACTTAAGATACAATATAATGTGAAATTAATACCCCATGTTAGCACTGGCTATACTACCTACATGAGTAACGAAGTACTGTAGTAGCTGTAGTAAATTAATTGAATGTAAGTCCTATTGAAATTAATAGGAAAAATGAGTCTTGGATTAAATTCATTTTTAAATTCCATTCATTCCAGTAAGAATTTAGTACAACTAATGGAAGTTTTTACTGAAGGTAAATACAGGATGAGTAATTTTAGAACAACTTTAACATGTTTATTGGTGTCTCTCCAGGTATGCCTTCCTCTTTCTCCTCGATGGAAAATTTGGTGCTCTTCAACAGTTCACCATTGGGCCCAGATGCACCTAAGATAGAGGATTTGAAATGGCATTCGGCTTTCTTCCGAAAACAAATGGGCATGTCGTTAAGTCATTCACTGAAAAAAACAGAGAAGAGAGAGCAAATGAGGAGAAATTCTAGGCACAATAACAAACCATTGCTGAAGCAGCCCAGCCAAAGGGAGGGTCTTGCTTCTTCTGGTAGCTTTTTCAGTTTTGAAAAAACCTTTGCAGAAGCACAAGTTGGAGCAGCACAACAGAAGAATGGGATTGTAACAGAAGACCACAAGAAAAGAGACAATCATTCTCATTGTGACATGATAAAGGTAGGATTGAAGGAGAAACCTCCCAAACATAACTACAAGCCCCTGAAGTCAAATGAATCCTTTCAGAGGCAGTTAGAAAATAAAAGGGCAGTGAACCACCCAAGTGGCAGATCAGCACCCGGAATCCGGAGGGATATGGTGCCTAAATGCAATGGATCCTTTTTCAGAATAAATTATAACCCGAGTCCAGTTAAAGTGCCTACAACACCCAGAAGCCCTGTGAAAAATTGGGGAGGATTCCGAATTCCAAAGAAAGGAGAAAGGCAACAGCAGGGAGAAGGGCAGGAGGAGGCATGCCGCCAAAACTCTAATTTCTCTTACTCGGCTCTCGGACAAGTTTCCCCTAAAGATAGGGCAAAAAGCAACTTAAAAATGGACAGTGAGAATGATGGATATGCCCCGGATGCAGAGATGAGTGATTCAGAAACTGAGATGTCTGAGAAGAAATGCAGGCTGGGATCAAATAGCTCTCTCCCTAGAAGGACAGATTTTATTAGGAGAAGTATTCTTGCCTCTTGACTGGAGAGTGATACAGAATAGCAGCACTGGAACCAGTGAAGCTCCAGCCTGGATAAAAAAACAAGTAGCTACTCTTTTCTATTTATTGGTGGGACAAAAGAGTTTTAATTACGACTACAAGATCTATCAAGAATGAACACATTTTCCCTAGGCTGTAGAAAGTTGTTTACGTGCACTTGAGTATGAGTATTTCCTTCACCATTCTCATGACTGTGAGGTGTGAACATTATTTGCAATTGTCTCAAAGAAATCTGAGAAAATAATATTGCTTTCCAATTGATTAATATGCTGAATGCTCATTTTAAAAAGAAGGATAAGCTAATTGGATTGTCTGGGTAGACCCTACTTCATGCAGATAGCACTGAAGTTTTTCTTCTCCCGTCCCTGAAAAGCACAAGCTGTTAATATGTAAGAGAGTAATGAATTAAATTTTGGTGCACTGCTTATCCTAATCTGGTCACTCTCCTCAGGCTGTGCTTAGAGTAAATCCTAGTCTCGTTTTTTTTGCTGTATTAGAATTCAGGGGAATTTTGGCAGCTGTAACCTTTGTTAACTCCAAATGTTTTTAGACACAAAAGTTTTCAAGCAGGTAAGAATGACAGCTAGATACCCTAAGGGGTAAATCCAAGCTGCCCAGAATAAAAAAAGTAACTGCAGCATATATACAGTGCTATTCTGAAGGGACCCAGACAAAGAATTAAGGAAAATTATTTACTTCTCTCAAATTAAGGGAAGGGGTACCTATGTCTTAAAGTACTTGATCTTGTTTTGAAAGAAAGGTTTGTAAGCTTGCTGTATTCTGCTAGTACTTGCCATGTGAAATACAAAGACAATTCAAGTGACAGACTTAAATGTGTCTCTGTGGCAAAACAGGGTTGGCTGTCTTGTTTCTCCTACACACCCACACCCCTGAAATATACTGCAAATTGTAAATCTATAACGGGGGAGAATTTTTATAATAGAAAAATTCTTAGCATATTAACAGATTTGGGAGAAGCAATGGCAGACAAATGTTTGAAGTTTGCCGTGAAGATATGACTGTATTTCCAAAGGCAGTAGTCATCAGCCTTTCTTTATATGCACTAATATTATGTGTTGGGATATGCAAGTTTCTAACACATAAGGGTTACTTTAAATACAAAAAGAAGGATGTAATAAATATATATGTATATTTTTTGAAAAAAATGGTAAGGCAATAAGATGCGAATAGTGCTTTACATTCAAACCAATTTAACAACAAGACTTCATGATATGGATTAGATTTGACAAAAGAGTGTTTTGATTACATCATTAAAACTGCAATAACTAGAGAGAAAAAGCCATCAGCAATAATAAGTGAACAGAGTATTAGCCTATTTTGTGTACTCAGCAGAGTGCATTTGTAAGACACAAAGACTATTACAACTTTTGGGACTCAACTTGGATATAAACAATATCAGAGATAATGAAGTTATGAGAAATGTAAGGAGCAGTAGGTATTTTGTTTTGGCAACTCATCATCATTAGTTTTTACTTACTACAAGTAAAATAATGTTTTAAAACAAACGTTGGAACCTTGCAATTTGACTCAAGTCTTCCAGAGGTTTCAGCTGAAAACTAGAGTGCTACTGTTTCATCTTGCTATGCAAGTCACTGATCATCAATAATACATTGTATTTGAGGAGGTTTATAAAGTACAGTTTTCTTACAATCCTAAATTTTGGATAGAGAAATATTGTACGTGATCCCATGAATTCTAAATTACTGATTCACTGACTCTATAATTGGGAACATGCATCAGAACATATCCCCATTTACTTCTAAAGCAGTGGTAATAATCCAAGATTATTGTACCTATAATAAGCTACAAATTCAGTTTCCCCCTCACTAATCTTTTGCCTCCACCCTCAGTATCAAGCTTAGTGCTAATCATAATTTAATATAAGAGTAATTGGCTTCATTAAAATAAAAAAATACAGCCTTTGAAAGGCCATTATTTAACTTGGCCTATCAAATTCAGATATCCCCGGATGCTGTGGTTAGAACTGAATGGGAAACTGAAATGGGACTCATGCATGAACAATGAGGAGGTTGTGAAATGGTCACATTTCATCAGACCATCATTTTCTGATCTTAGGCTCTGTGTGTATGTAATAGCTGTAATTCCAGTGATGGCTATTGGTACACTGCAGTTCCAGTTCTTTAACAGAACTTTATATAGGCAGGTTTTTTTTTTTTTGGCAGCTTGCTTCATTGTCAAGGAAATTATTAAAATTTAAAAGAAAGAACATTCTCCATCTCCTTTCTACAGAGAGTGCTGTATTAGAGTAGTCTATGCATTGCCTTTGAGTCAGGATGGATAGAATTAACAAGCAGGTTAAGATTTTAAATTCTAAACATTTTAAAATGCCATTTTAGAAAGCAACTGGAAAGTAAGATATATATACACGGCTTTGTTGCTTTGGATTAAACTACCCATATATTACAGGTATATAGCAAGGTTTCCTGCCTTAAAAGCAGGCATATTCTTGTTAAATATAAGAGGGATGTGATTAATTGATTATTTAATACAATAAGTGTTTGAGGTGAGGTTTAAGTGAAATAATATTGGTTAACTTGCCCAACAGGGAGTTTTTCATCAAGCCATAGAAGAAATAAATTTGATGTTAAATAAACATTATTCAATGTTATGATCAATTTTGAAAGAGGTATCAGATTACATTTGCACTATTAGGAGTATTAGCATTTGTGCAGAAAGAATGCCTTATCTGTTTTCCCCACCATATTTAGGTTAATAAGCTTTCTGATGTTTTGATTAATGCTGAACCAAAAATTAATAGCAAAAGAAGAAAAAATAGTGTTTTTCCCTTACCCCCAATGTCCAACTATAGAAGTAGGTAAAATCAGTATGACCAGCTGTTTCATACCATATTTAACACTCAGTACATGAAAATGTATAAATAAAACCATATTCTTTACAACCACTACATTAATTTCATTGATAAAATGGAGATTTCTTGTTAGCTCCACATTTTACTTATGCAGATTGCCCAAGAAATCTTGGTGTACTACATTGAAATATAGGGTAATAAACATTTTAGTAATATTGACTGGAATGCTGCCCATTTCCGGACACCCATACACATATGTGCCAGTCTAAACTAATGAAAGATAATGTATGTCTCATATGTACAAAATCTTGATTATTTTACGTAAATTGGGTAAAAAGATCTTACTACATTTGTAAAACCTTGTACAGAGGATTTTTTCACTATGTGCCTAGCTTTGGTGTCCATTTTGCTCCAATTTGAAAACAGGTGCATGATGATAAAACAAATAGAAATAAAGTATATGTAGAGATGACTATTTTATATTACATGGCCCAATCCTGTATTTATTTTCCTCCCTTTTTGAAGTATTTATAAAGACCTAGTTGAAGATGGCTGTATTTTTTGTTAAAATATTTAGTAGAATTGTGCCTTTGTCTGTATGTGAATAAATGCTGTACATTTTGCAATACACTTAAGTGTTATAGTGTGATATCTGAGTTTATTTGACAACAATATATTCTTTTTTTTAATCAGATGGCAAATAATAAAATGAAAAATTACATTAACTTATTACTGTTATATTCTAAAGTATACAGAATTGATAGTGTTAACTTCCATTCATGCCCGTTTAGGCCAAGAGAAATGAGTTGGATTTTGCTGCTGTGCATACACTGGATTGCAGTGATAAACTGGAGAGGTTTCAGGTTAGGTTGCAAAGGCAAAAGATATATTGCATGTTTGTTCCTGAACTATACTATATTTTGAAACCCTTATATTGAGTTTTTAGACTGCAGGTCAAATACAAAGATGGCTTTTTCAGTGTTGCTGGAATGAGATCACAGCTTGGTTGGCCTATGACTAATTGCCATTACTAATGTTTTCAAGGATTAGAAAACAATGTAGCTCACTTGTTCCAAGTACATACAGTCCTATGAGAAAGAAAGAACACCCTCTTTGAATTCTATGCTTTTATGTATCAGGACATAATAAAAATCATCTGGTCCTTAGCATAATAGTTAAACACAACCTCAAATGAACAACAACACACGACTTATTATACCATGCTATAATTTATTTTACAAAAAGAAAGCCAAAATGGAAGGCATGTGTGAAAAACTAAATACACCTCATGATTCAATAGCTTGTAAAACCACCTGTAGTAGCAATAACTTGGGATAATTATTTTCTGCATGACTTTATCAGATTCTCACATCATTGTCCCACTTTTCTTTACAACATTGCTTTAGTTCATTGAGATTTGTGGGCATGTTTATGCACAGCTCTCTTGAAGTCCCACTACAGCAGTGGTTCTCAACCTTTTTAATGCCGCGACCCCACCCGGTCGTAGGTCGAGGATTACCCAACTGGTTGTAAGTCGAGGACTACCCAACCAGTCGTAAGTCGAGGACTACTCAACCGGTTGTAAGTCGAGGACTTTCCCTGCCCGGGAGAGCCGCACATGCGTGGTGCCGCCCCCTGCACCGGCCGAGGCATAGCTGGCAAGCGGCAGAGACGGCGCAGGCTGACCACCGGCTGGGCCACCAGCTGGCCCAGCCCAAGGGAGGTAAGGCACCCGCAGGGCCCCACGCGCGCCAGCAATCCCTGCGCCCGCTGGCCTCCCAGCTCCCACTCCTGGCCCTCTTTTACTTACATTTTTAGTAGTTACTCAGCAGGGAGGGGTGGAAACTTCCAGACAGCTCGCCTTCGCTGCAGACAACTTGCAGCACCATTTGCAGAATGGGACTTTTGGCGGGCTCAGCAGGGCAGAGACAGCCTGGACAATTCCTATTGGCTTTTGAAAGCCAATAGAATTAGACTCTATTCAAGAGTCTATTCTGTTGGCTTTCAAAAGCCAATAGAATAAAAGGGAGTAGCACAACCAAGGAAAAGGGGAAAAATGGCAGACTGCGTTGTTTGGCGACCCCTGTGAAACAGGTTGAGAACCACTGCACTACAGCATTGCACTCAGTTGAGGTCTAGACTTGACTGGGCCATTGCAATACCCTACTTTTTTTTCCCCCAGCCATTCTATTGTAGATTTGCTGGTGTGCTTGGAATTATTGTCCTGTTGCATGATCTAATGTCAGCCAAGCTTTAACTGTCGGAAAGTGGGCCTCACATTTTACTTAGAATACGTGGTATTTAGAGGAGTTCGTGGTCAACTCAATGACTGCAAGATGCCCAGGTTTTATGGCTAAAAAAGCAAGCCGAAATCATCACCTTTCCACCACGCTTGATGGTTGGTATGAGATGTTTGTGCTGATATGGAGTATTTGGTTTTTGCCAAATGTGGTACTTGCATTATGGCCAAACATCTCCACTTTGGTCTGGTCTGTCCAAAGAATAGTGTTCCAGAAGTCTTGTGATTTGTTCAGATGCAACTTTGCAAACCTAAGTTGTGCTACCATGTTCTTTTTAGTGAGAAGAGGCTTTCTCCTGACAATCTTTCCAAACAAACCATACGTGTTCAGTTTTTTTCTAATTGTACTTTCATGAACATTTAGTATGCTAACTGACGCCTGTGTAGAGTCAGAGATGTAACTCGTGGGTTTTTTTGCAATTTCTCTGACCATTGCACGGTCTGACATTTTATCTAGCTCTAAACAAAATATTTTTTCTTTTTCATGTATTCCTTGTACCTAACCAAAGAAGGAGTTTGAAATATACGTTAGACTTTTCTATCTTGAGAAATCATGGACTTTCCAAGATAATGTAGACAATTTAGTCCATATAACAATGTGATAACATCCTAAATATTGTTCTGGACAGCTAAAGAATTGCTATAAATGGAATTTCTACTTTTACAGTAATTTAAATGCCGAGTAAGAATAGCTTTGTTAATTGTATATCTGATATACCGAGTCTGTCTACTTTTCAAACAGGTAAGGGACGTTGATGCTAAGCAGCAATTCAGCAATATTGGTTGAATAGATAGAACATTCAACATCTGAAAGTTAAATAACTAATAAATTGATTGTATAGATTAGAAAAATCCAATTCAACAGTATACAATTCTAATTTTCAAAACTAAACTTTGTAGAGATGTTTTTACACATTTTCTCAGCTGTCTCTTTAATGTTTGTTGTGAATAGAAAAAAATACATTTGTTTTATAAAGCAATGTAGTACCTGGAAAAGATACAGCATTTTACATGAAACATTCTAAGGCGCCAAAGGTACTTTTCTTAGGCAACTTGTACTTACAGACTATGAAAGGACATATTACTTCACATTTCTTTTTGCTCTATCAAGTAGGTGGCCTTTTTCTTCTGCAATGTTATGGCGCTGAGCTGTAATTAAACACAATGATTAGTTCCTTTCCTCACTGGATCCTTTTAAACAAATTAGATGACAATACAACCTGAAATAGATATGTTACAGAAATTATTTTCTTTCTATGTAAAATTGAGAATTTTTTTCCAGCCACCATTATTATGAACACACTAAATGTTCTCTGACCTGCAAATTTGTTAGTACGTAGCTTAGAGCTTCTACCTACTTGTGTGAGAGGAGGGAATTATTTTCTGAGGAACGTAAGACCTTTCAGATAGATATAAGTGGATTCCAACTTATATCAGCTACAGTGATTAGAGTGGTTAAAGGTCCAACTTCTGAATGGCATTACCTGTTTATCCCATGATGAATTATGGATTCATATCTGATCCTGCAAGTGAAATAATACAGAAGTCTCCAGTTGTAAGAGACCAGTGTATTAATGTTTCTATATTGCATTCTTATATTTTACCTACCAAATTACCTTTTAAACTGATGGATTTGAAAGAATGGTTGTGCTAAGTAACCCTATTTTCACAAATAATTTGGTACTAATGTTGAGATTTCTGCATGGTGATTTAAGTTATAATTTTATGTTAGTTCTTCAAACCTATTCAGAATTTCTAGACAGACATTTCCTTTTAGTATATCTTCTAGTTCTGTATAAACATCCATTTTAAAATGTTCTGTCTTTATTTCAATATAACAGAAAAACTAATAAAAAAGGTAAAATTAATGCAAGTACAACGATTATATCTATAAGGCCTTATCATGCTTATATGCATACAATACATGCATTGATTTTAACAGCTACAGTAACCATTGTTCCATAAAGTATATTTTTCTTTTTTAAAAAGCTCTTTATTCATTTAAGTGGACCAGTTTAGATACCTGTTGAGATGCTGTAGTTGCCCTCTCTTCTGCTTGATTTAGTCGATTTTGAAGTCTGTTGACTTTTTCTTGATATTCCCTCATTAATTTTTCGCTCTGTATAAATGAAATCACTTATTACAAATGTAAAATTTGTCACAGAAATTGCAAATGGACTTTGAACAATAAAAAAGTAGCTCCATGTAGCATCAACTCAGTTTGGAAAGTTGTTACTGTAACCTTACAATAAAGATTTTGCTCATTTTGTTATTTTAACTGTTTGGTCTACTTGGGAGATTGACATAAAACTGTTCTCTTCTGACTGAAAAATAATCAATTGCAATCTATTTCAGTTCACTGATGTCTTAAGACATTCATATGGTTTTCTTAATAAAAATAGTAGAAAATGATGTCTTTGCTGTTGCCACTAAAGTGATCATGTGCCTCCAGCATCTTGCTCTATTGCTGCTGAATACAGATGCCTGCTAGCTTTTGCTGAGATGAGCTTCACGCCTTGGGAACTCTTATGGGATTATAATCACTTGGCAGAAACACCCCTCCATTACCAGGAGGCAGCACAGAAAGATTTAGAAGGCTTTTGTTTATAACGTAGTTTTATCAGGATAAAGAATTAACTTTTTATTTTTTTTTAGCAGATGGTTAAGGTAATAATTACAATGTCTGTGTAGCTGCAGAAAAATGAAAATTTAAATGAAAGTAAAATTTACATTTATCTGTAATTGCAGAAAAAATGTAATACAACATGATGAAAGGATAAATTACAGATGTTAGTAAAAAAAACTCTTCACTCACCACATTTTAATGTTTAAACAGCAGTAAAGATACTAGTAATTTCTAACATGTTTTCCAATGTGCGAAATCGGAAAAAGAATATGTGTCTCTGGGTCAGAACAGCTTCAATCCAAGTGACAGTAATATTCAAATAGAGCAGTCCTTATAGCTGAAGCATAACATTCAGATGATATTATTGAACTTACCTCAATAACCTTTTCATTTGCTCTTTCCAGTTGGTAAAATAAATCCTGGGTGTGAAGCTTTTGACGACCCAGCTCGGTTCTGCCACACAAAATCAGCATTAGAAGATGACACATAATTAGAATACACTAAATCAGCATTACTGAACTAAGACACTTCAAGGAGTTTCCTTGGAGATTTAATACTGTAAAATAGCCTGAAATCTCTGTAAAAATGTTATTTTAAAATCTGAGGTTTTTCAACTATATATAAAGACAAAATGGAAATTTTGATCCAAAGTGACTGTAAAATTTATAAAACAAGACAAGGTACAAACTTAACACGAATAGAGTCAACCAATCTGAACTCCTATGTAATTTATGTATAATTTCTTTTTTAATTCATTCCTTAGTCAGCTTCAATCTATGGGTAACACTTCAATTCTGCCTTCTCTGTCCCATGAGGTAGGATCTAACAGCCTAGAAGTGTATTCAGAACTATATAAAAACACATTACCTGGGAAATCATTACTTTCAGCCAAAATTTTAAAAAGTGTTAAATAGAATTCTGTGATGAACACAATTTAAATAGGACACTCATTATCTAAGGGCTATATTTCATTTGAATACTAAAATTAGATTGAAAATCTATATTATTATTCACATGTTCAAAATTAATAAACACCTCTGTGAACATTCAGCGATATATGTGGTTCCATAAACTGATAGGTAAATAAACTGAAACTATTTCAAAATAGTATGAAACATCCAAATTAGCATCAGCATGATTTAATTCCTTCATACTATTTTTTCTGGTTTAAGTTCAGATGTAATTATTCAGATAACAGAACATGTTGTTATGCTAGAGAAATAAAAAAAAAACTGACTTAAAACAGTTGAGTATGAAAAAGAATCTAGCAAAATACTCTAAACCAGAAGATGAGTGATCAGGAGTGAATATACAATTATTTGGGTATATAGTTGTTGTTTTTTCCAAGTAGTACCATTTTTCTTCCAGGTTTGGAAGACAGCAGATAATGAGTATGGTGATGTTATACAGCCAGGATTTTCAATTTTGTTTGTGCAAAATAATAATAATAATAATAATAATAATAATAATAATAATAATAATAATAATGAGGAGGAGGAGGCGGCGGCAGCGGCAGGGAATCCTATACCATTTCAGACAAATGGCTGTCCAGTCTTTTCTTAAAAACTTCCAGCGTTGGAGCATCCATAGCACTGATTAATTGTTCTTCAGGAAATTTCTCCTTAGTTCTAGATTGCTTCTCTCTTTGGTTAGTTTCTGTCAGAATCCAATTATATTTCATCTTTAATTATCAAATATAGAAACTCCCAATTCTGTCTTCTCTGGATTCTGCCATAAGAGGGAGAGAAGGGGGAGAACAAAGGGGCTTTATGGCCCTCACTTCCTTCAGTACACTTCAAAGAGCTGAATGCTGAATGTGTGTTTATTGTAACCTCAAAGCGTTAGCACCAGAGGACCTTATCATAACAAAGAAGGGTATTTGCCTTTCATGTAGTTATCTGAAGTCTCCATCCAGACGGAAGAAAGAAGAAAGGGGGTGGAATTGTGATACTTGAAACTATCACTGGAAGGGGGGTTGATTGGGTGGGACTACTGGGGAACCCCTTAAAACCTTGAATGGGAGAGCTTGAACCCCAAGTCCTGTCTAGCATGCCTGCAACCATTTCTTCTTAATAAAGGATTCCTGTTGGAAGAATTATTCCAAGAGTTCTGTCTTCTTAAGATGCAAAGTGGGGTGGGTCCTTACATTAGACAGGACTTGCAAAATTAATCCACCTGGAAGGGAGACCCTTGCCGGGGGATTTTGCAAAAATTTACTATGTCAGACAATGGAGCAAGAGAGGGGGAAAACTCCCTGGAAAGAGAGCCGCTGACCCAGTTGGAACCTTGCCAGATGTTGGGATCCGAGAGGCCAGATTCCTCAGGAGAAGAAGTGGTGGAGACACAGGACCACAAGCCTTGCTGGTCGATGGGCGTTGGAAAGAAAAGTGAGTGGGGAAAGGAATCAAGAAAGGTGATCCTGAGACGGGGGACCAAGCAACCAGAATGGAAGCAGGAGATGGAGAAATCCCTGCACGCAAGTGAAGAGGGAGGAAGCTGGGCACCGTACTCAGACTGGATCCTAGAGAAAGCTATTGACCTGATGAAGAGAACTCTCAGCTCCCTAGGAGAGGAGAATACTGAGCCCTACGGCCGCCCCAGCTCCTGGAGCCGCAAAGGGAGAGACACCGAGGGGGACGTGGAACCTGCAACCCCAGGGACATCTACTGATCCAGTAGCCCCCACCCCCTACCGGACCACAGATGGCAATCTGGACGGAAGACACTACCACCAACAACGGAGGCACCGATCCATTCCAAGACGTCCACCGTTGGAGTGAAATTCAAAGGGGAGCCAACACGCTTGGGGTTTTTCCTAACCCAAGTCCTCAGCTACATGGAGGAATATGGGCAGGACATTCCCAGCGACAAAGCCCGCATCCGGATCGTGCAATCTGCCCTGGATGGACCAGCTGCAGATTGGGTGGTGAACTTGCATGCCCCAGAACTCAGTAACTTCAACCGTTTCATGTCCTCTTTGAGAAGACGATTTGAAGACCCCCTGGCTGATCGCAAAGCCCGTGAAAGAATAACAACGATGAGGCAAGGCAAACGCCCAGTGGCCGAGTATACACAAGAATTCCGGGCCATTGCCAGCAAACTGAATTGGCCAGAAGACATCCTCCTTGGCCATTTCAAAGATGGACTAAACTATGATCTGTATGATGCTTGCCTGCCCCGAGGGGACCCACATCGACTTGAGGAATGGTACGTCTTGGCAGAGGAAGCAGAGATCGACATATTGAAGAGGCACCGCCGAGGAAAACAATGGAGCCGCCCCCCGCCTGAGCTGACACCCCAACCGGTGAAATCATCGGATACAGCCAAGAAGCAAATGGGGTGTTTCAAGTGCGGAAGAGAAGGGCATCGAGCTGTAGAATGCCGCTCAAAGGCCCCCCAGCACAACCCAGACAGATCCCCAATCAACAAACCCGAAAAGTATTCAGCTAAGCCAAAGGAAACGGCCATGAGAATGATGGAAATTGCAGAAACCCTCACCTCTGCTCACCAAAGGGAAAGAACTCCAGCCTACACCACAGGGCAGGTGGATGCCTCAGATGACAGCTCGGAGGGCGAACCCCTGGTAAGTGGATGCATCACACCCATCTTCAAAACAATGACTATATTAATCCCCCCCATGCCCGAAGCTGTGAAGGTGAAAGCCTAATAGACTCTGGCTGCACCCGCTGCCTCATTAGCCCAACACTAGTGGGGAATCTGGGCATCCCATCCAGGAGACTGGAACAACCAATCTCATTTGGCCAGCTAGATGGATCCATAGCAGGGGGGGTGCCAGCTACCCTAGCCACTCTGCCAATACACCTCTCCCTGGGCAACCATGAAGAGGACTTAACGTTTGTGGTGACCCCAGGTATGGAATGCCCAATGATTCTAGGGATGGAATGGTTGAAAAAATGGAACCCCTGGGTAAATTGGAGGACGACAGAAATCAAATTCCCGAAGGGGGACCCTATGGACTTAAAACCCCAAGGGAGGCTACCAGAATCAAGAATAGAAAAAGCATCCATAGGAGAGGAAAAAAGATTAACAGAAATACCAGAGGAATATAGGGACCTTGCTGAAGTCTTCAGTGAGGAGAGGGCGAATGAGCTTCCCCCCCACCGACCCACAGACTGTACCATTGAATTCAAGCCTGGGGCAAAACTCCCGAAGCCCAGATTATACTCCATGAGCCCAAAGGAGAAGGAGGAAATGGAAAGATTTATTAAAAAAAAACCTGGAGAGAGGTTTCATTGAGCCAGCCAAGCCTAAAGTGGCTGCCCCGGTCCTTTTTAGAGAGAAGAAGGATGGCTCTTTACGTTTATGCGTGGATTATAGGGCCCTGAATACAATCAGTGAAAGCAACCTATACCCGCTGCCCCTCATGAAAGACATGCTGTCACACCTATCGAAAGGGAAAATTTTTTCTAAACTAGACTTAAGGGAAGCTTACTATCGCGTGAGAATCAAGGAAGGGGACGAATGGAAGACTGCATTTAACTGCCCCATGGGGTGCTATCAATTCAAAGTCTTGCCATTTGGATACAAGGGGGCCCTGCAGTCTTTATGCAATTAATCAATGACGTTCTAAGGGAGCACCTGTTTAAGGGGGTCCTTGTTTACTTGGACGACATTCTTATCTTTACCGAAACAAAAGAAGAACACGTCAAACTTGTCAGAGCGGTTTTAAAGAAGCTGCGAGCCGCTCACCTATATGCCAAACTCTCAAAATGCGAATTCCACCAGGAAAGGATAGACTACCTAGGCTATCGCATATCCCCACAGGGCATTGAAATGGACCCGGAGAAGGTCAAAGCAGTACTAGATTGGGCACCACCCCGCACAAGAAAGCAACTACAAAGTTTCCTGGGCTTTGCAAATTTTTACCGCCAATTCATCCCCTCATTTGCCCAGATAGCCTTGCCCCTCACTAACTTACTAAAAACGAAGGGAACATCCTCAGTAAAACCTAGCCAGCCACTAACATGGACAATGGAGTGCCAAGCAGCGTTTGAGAGACTAAAGAGACTTTTTTCTGCCGAACCAGTACTAAGGCACCCAGACATGGACAAGCCCTTCGTAATACAGGCAGATGCAAGTGATGTGGCAGTGGGGGCTGTGCTATTACAAGAAAATGATGATGCAGTATTGCAACCCTGTGCATATACATCCAAGAAACTCACGGAAACAGAACAGCGCTGGCCCGCATGGGAGAAGGAGGCTTATGGGATACGTTGGGCATTACTCACGTGGCGACAGTTCCTGGAAGGCAACAAAATCCCCTTCCAGGTGTGGACTGATCACAAAAATTTAGAAGCCCTGAAAACTTCCAGGAAACTCAATCCCAAACAAGCCCGCTGGTCCCAGCATTTTCACCAATTCCAATTTAAGCTCAAACATTTACCAGGAAGAAAGAACTTCCTGGCAGATGCACTATCTCGCATGCCCCAATATAACAGCGCACGAACCACAGACTCTAGACCAATAATGGCAGAGTCACAACTGGCAGCACCAGTAACCACAAGAACCCAAGCCAAATTAAAACCACAACTGGACAGCCAAACTGGAATTGAATTCAGAAAAAGTTTGGAAACAGATGAATGGTTCCAGAAAAACAAAAATGTGTGCACAATGAGAGACGGGTTGCCTTGGGTAGGGGAAAAGTTATATATACCAACAACTCAAAGAGTAACTTTCATGCACCTTTGCCATGACACAAAATCAGCAGGGCATTTTGGATTTGTAAAAACTTTACATTTAATTAAACGGCAATTTTGGTGGCCATCCATGAAAAAGGACATTGAAAGTTATATAGCCAGTTGTCCAAAATGTGCCACGGCAAAAAGGTTGCAAGGGAAAGTGCCAGGACTATTGCAAACAGTGGCAAGTCCCTCAGCCCCCTGGAGAGAAATAGCCATGGATTTTATAGTGGAATTGCCAGAAAGCAATGGGAATACTGTGGTCTGGACGGTCACGGACTTGTTTTCCAAACAGGTGCACTTTATCCCTTGCCAAAAGATTCCCACTGCAAAAGCCTTAGCAAAACTTTTCATCCAACACATTTACAGATTGCATGGGGCACCCCAACGCATCATCTCTGACAGGGGGGTGCAATTTACGTCTGCATTTTGGAAGGAATTTTTATCCCTCTTAGGAACCACTCAGGGACTGACATCTAGCCACCACCCTCAAGGAAATGGGGGGGGGGGCTGAAAAAATGAACTCCGTACTTAAGCAATATTTAAGATGTTTTCTTAGTTTCCAGCAGACCGAGTGGGCGGACTTACTCCCTTTTGCAGAAGTTGCCTACAATAATGCAGTCCACTCCAGCACAGGTTACACTCCTTTTCAAATAGCCACCGGTCAAAGTTTCAACCCCATGCCAGAATTAACCCCAAACGAACCAACGATCCCCTCGCTGAAAGAATGGATGGAGAAATTACAAAACACCTGGCCAATAGTCAGAAAAGCACTAGATGAAGCTAGGCAGGCATATAAAACACAAGCCGATAAAAAAAGGGTTGAGCCTACACCATTCATTATAGGAGAAATGGTGTACTTATCTACAAAATACCTAAAGTCCCTACAGCCCTGTAAAAAACTTGGACCAAAATATATAGGACCTTTTCCAATTAAAAGAATCATAAATCCAGTAACAGTAGAATTAGAATTACCCAAAAATCTCAGGCAAATACACCCAATTTTTCATTGCAGCTTGCTGAAAAGAGAGCATCAGTCACCTCTACGGCCAAAAATCCCCCCCCCACCACCTCCAATCATGGTGGAGGGTGAACAACACTTCGAAATAAAGGAAGTCCTTGACTCTAGGAGATATCATGGAGCAACTCAGTACCTAGTTGCCTGGAAACACCTCCCTCCCTCACAAAATGAGTGGGTCCATAAACGTCATGTCAGAGCCCCGAAGCTATTGAAGAAGTTTCACACAGAGTATCCTAACAAGCCTGACTAAATTTTATACTTGTGTTTTCTTTCAGGTGGATCTCTCTTATTTTTAAGAGAGGCCGGATGTCAGAATCCAATTATATTTCATCTTTAATTATCAAATATAGAAACTCCCAATTCTGTCTTCTCTGGATTCTGCCATAAGAGGGAGAGAAGGGGGAGAACAAAGGGGCTTTATGGCCCTCACTTCCTTCAGTACACTTCAAAGAGCTGAATGCTGAATGTGTGTTTATTGTAACCTCAAAGCGTTAGCACCAGAGGACCTTATCATAACAAAGAAGGGTATTTGCCTTTCATGTAGTTATCTGAAGTCTCCATCCAGAGGAAGAAAGAAGAAAGGGGGTGGAATTGTGATACTTGAAACTATCACTGGAAGGGGGGTTGATTGGGTGGGACTACTGAGGAACCCCTTAAAACCTTGAATGGGAGAGCTTGAACCCCAAGTCCTGTCTAGCATGCCTGCAACCATTTCTTCTTAATAAAGGATTCCTGTTGGAAGAATTATTCCAAGAGTTCTGTCTTCTTAAGATGCAAAGTGGGGTGGGTCCTTACAGTTTCCATCCGTTGCTTCTTGTCCTGCCTTCAGACGCTCTGGAGAACAGCTTGATTCCCACTTCTTTGTGGCAGCCCCTGAGATACAGCTATCATGTCACCCCTCGTCCTTCATTAAACTAGACATATCCAATTCCAGCACCATTCCTTATATGTTTTAGCCTCCAGTCATCTTTGTTGCTCTTCTCTGTACTCTTTCTAGAGTTTCAACATCTTTTTTACATTGCGGTGACCAAAACTGGATGCAGTATTCCAAATGTGGCCTTACCAAGGCATTGTAAAGTGGTATTAACACTTCACATGATCTTGATTCTATCCCTCTGTTAATGCAGCCTAGCACCATGTTGGCCTTTTTGGCAGCTGCAGCACATTGCTGGCTCATATTTAGGTGATTATCTACTAGGACTCTGAGGTCCCTTTCACAGTTACTACTATTGAGCAAGGTGCCACCTATGCTGTACTTGATGCAATATGTGAGAGAATATAAATCACAAGCTAGAGGAAGAAATGAGCATAATTATGAGAAGGAATAACTCTAGGCTGGGAAAACAGTGTTCATAGGAAAGGAGAAAAGACAGTCAGAATCTTGTTATTACAGGTAGTCCTATAATAACTATTTGTTTAATGACATTTCAAAGTTATAATGGCACTGAAAAAAGTGTCTTATGACTGTTTTTCATACTTAAACCACTGCGGCATCCCCATGATCATGTGATAAATCTACATATGCTTAGCAACTGGCATATATTTACAATGGTTGCAGTATCTCTGGGTCATATGATCACCTTTTGCAACTTTCTGACAAGTAAAGTCAACGGGGAAGCTATATTCACTTAACAAATGTGTTACTAACTTAACTGCAGCGATCCTGCAGTAACAACTGTGGCAGGAAAAGTTGTAAAATGGGTCAGATCTCATGTAACTGTCATGCCTAGCAATGGAAATTTTGTGTCAGTTGCGGTTCTAAGTTCAGGATTACCTGCATTATTGTCACCGATTCATGAAAAGTTAGTATTGAAGACAGTCCTTTGCAATTCAGACTTAATTCAGTACCCATTTCCTCTGTGTAACAATTTCTCTATTCATCTCGGTGACTAAGGCCTTTTAAAATCAACACATATGGATATATTCCAAAATCCTGATTACTAGTTTCAAATTCTTATCCATTCTCATAGTTAATATTTTATAACGTAGCATACTTCACTTTATAATGTAGCACTATTTTACTTCAGAATACCAGAATATATGGTCTTGATTTGGAACCAAAATTGATTTTCTACAATAGAGAATTTAGGGGTTTTTCCCCCTTTGTACTGTAATATTGCTTGTTGATGAGACAATATAGTTTATATCGTTATCTCTCATGCTCAGACTTATTTGTGATTCACTCTTTTTTGCTACTGTTGCAGGATTTTAATAAAAAATAAGTAATATTAAAATCTAAACAGGTACAAGCATAATAATCTATTATCCTTTCTTGATACAATGTCTAGATTATTTAAAAATGTCAAAGAAAAAAAAAACCTTACTTTAGAGTATTTATTCTGGATTCAGTTATTTCTGTTATTTTCTTTGTTTCTTCCTTCCAGCGATTTGTTGCTTTTTGTTGAACTATCAACAGGCGTCTAAGCTCAGTTACTGAGTTTTGATTTACATCTTCCATCTCTTTCAATCGAATTTCAAACCCATATTCTTTTAATAAATGTTCATTCTCCATTGTACTTATCTGTTAGAAAAAAAATAACTGTTATTCTATGGTCATTCATAGAAAGTAATAAGGATTTCTAGATGAGTATATCTTTAATCTTTTACTCTGCTCATTTTAATTTGAAACTCCAGTTTATCTTTGTAACACTCACCCTCACATCTTTATCCTAAAAGACTTTATGATTTCAGCCAACTATTCTCTATTATTGAAGTATGAATATGTGCAAACTTAAACTACAAAAGGAAGGGAGACAACAGTTTACAGAACAAAAGACAAGCCTGGGAGCAATTGGGGAACTAAAAGAGATTATAAAAGAATATTTAAAACTAATATCAAAAGAGTCCCCTGTCCTTTATAAATGTACAAATGTTAACAAAACCAAGAAGAAAACCAATGGAAAAGATGGAAAAGAGAAAAGCAATATATCATATAGAAGTCTGAATCATAAAGCTATCTATTAATAATACTTTTATTCTCTTGGAACAATGCCAATAGTGAGAGAAGATGGCAAGGGAGTGACGGGCAGTAGGAAGGAAGTGGAAATGCTTAAATCATTCTTTGCATCTGTCTTCATGCAAAAGAGAAAAAATAGGCCAACCTGTTGAAAGCAGAACTGTGAATGACAGACTAGGAATACAAGTCAAAATATTCAAGAAAATGGTAAGACAACACCTGTTCACTCTAGACGAGTTCAAATCACCAGGACCAGATGGGTTACATCCCAGAATTCTGAGAAAGCTGGCAGATGTGATCTTGGAACAACTAACCATATCTTTCAAAAATCCTGGAAAACCAGGGAACTACCAGAAGACTGGAAAAGAGCTAATGTTGTTCCCATCTTCAAAACAGAGAAAAAATGGATCCAGGAAACTATGGAGCAATTGATCTGGCATCAATACCTGGGAAGATCCTGGAAAATATAATCAAGCACTGGATCTGCAAAGATCTAGAAGCAAGCAAAGCCATTAAAAGAAGCCAACATGGACTTGTCAAAAACAGATAATGTCAAACAAATCTTATTGCATTCTTTGTCAAAGTGACTAAATTAGTGGACCAGCAAAATGCTATGGACATAGTGCACTTGGACTTCAGTACGGCATTTGACAAAGTAGACCACAACCTACTTGTTGGTAAGACACAAAAATGTGGGATAGATAGCATCACCATCAGATGGATTCATAACTGGTTGACAAACCACACTCAACATGTAGTCCTAAATGGAAATACATCTACTAATCTACATGATGGAAAGTATACAGCGGGGTACCCCAAGGTTCTGACTTAGGTTCAGTATTCTTTAATATCTTCATAAACAATTTTGATGAGGGGATAGAAGGGGAATTCATCAAATTTGGAGACTACACCAAGCTAGAGGGAATGGCCAACACTTTAGAACAGTGGTTCTCAACCTGTGGGTCGGGACCCCATTTGGGGTCGAGCGACCATTTCACAGGGGTCACCAAACAACGCTGTCCGCCATTTTTTCCCCTTTTCCTTAGCTGTGCTACTCCCTTTTATTCTATTGGCTTTTGAAAGCCAATAGAATAGACTCTCTTGAATAGAGTCTAATTCTATTGGCTTTCAAAAGCAATAGGAATTGTCCAGGCTGTCTCTGCCCTGCTGAGCCTGCCAAAAGTCCCATTCTGCAAACGGTGCTGCACCAGTTGAGTAGTCCTCGACTTACGACCGGTTGGGGATCACGGCATTACAAAGGTTGAGAACCACTGCTTTAGAAGATACAGTGAGGGAAAAAAACTATTTGATCCCCTGCTGATTTTGTTTGCCCACTGACAAAGAAATGATCAGTCTATAATTTTAATAGTAGGTTTATTTTAACAATGAGAGACAGAATAACAACAAAAATATCCAGAAAAACACATTGATTTGCATTTTAATGAGTGAAATTAGTATTTGACTCCTTTGCAAAACATGACTTAGTACTTGGGGGCAAAACCCTTGTTAGCAATCACAGAGGTCAGATGTTTCTTGTACTTGGGACACCAGGTTGGCACACATCTCAAGAGGGATTTTGTCCCACTCCTCTTTGCAGATCCTCTCCAAGTCATTAAGGTTTTGAGGCTGACGTTTGGCAGCTCGAACCTTCAGCTCCCTCCACAGATTTTCTATGGGATTAAGGTCTGGAGACTGCTAGGACACTCCAGGACCTTAATGTGCTTCTTCTTGAGCCACTCCTTTGTTGCCATAGCCATATATTTTGGATCATTGCCATGCTAGAATATCCATCCAAGATCCATTTTCAATGCCTTGGCTGAGGGAAGGAGGTTCTCACCCAAGATTTGATGTACATGGGCTCGTCCATCGTTCCTTTGATGTGGTGAAGTTCTGTCCTTAGCAAAAAAACACCCCCAAAGCATAATGTTTCCACCTCCATATTTGATGGTGGGGATGGTGTTCTTGGGGTCATAGGCAGCATTCTTCTCCTCCAAACACGGCAAGTTGAGTTGATACCAAAGAGCTCTAATTTGGTCTCATCTGACCACCACACCTTCACCCAGTTCTCCCCTGAATCATTCAGATGTTCATTGGCAAACTTCAGATGGACCTGTATATGTGCTTTCTTGAGCAAGGGGACTTTGTGAGCACTGCAGGATTTTTGTCCTTCATGGAGTAGTATGTTACCAACTGTTTTCTTGGTGACTATGGTCCCAGCTGCCTTGAGATCATTGACAAGATCCTCCCTGTAGTTCTGGGCTGATTCCTCACCGTTCTCATGATCATTGAAACTCCACGAGGTGAGATCTGGTATGGAGCCCCAGAACCAGGGAGATTGACAGTTATTTTGAGTTTCTTCCATTTGCGAATAATCGCACCAACTATTGTCACCTTCTCACCAAGCTGCTTGGCGATAGTCTTATAGGCCATTCCAGCCTTTTGTAAGTCTACAATCTTGTCCTTGACATCCTTGGACAGCTCTTTGGTCTTGACCATGGTAGAGAGTTTGACATCTGATTGATTGATTGATTGCTTCTGTGGATAGGTGTCTTTTATACAAGTAACAAGCTGAGATTAGGAGCACTCCCTTTAAGAGAGCGCTCCTAATCTCAGCTCGTTACCTGTATGAAAGACATCTGGGAGCCACAAATCTTGCTGATTGATAGGGGATCAAATACCTATTTCACTCATTAAAATGCAAATCAATTTATAACTTTTTTGAAATGCGTTCTTCTGGATCTTTTTTATTGTTATTCTCTCTCCCATAGTTAAAATGAACCTACCATTAAAATTATAGACTGATCATTCCTCTGTCAGTGGGCAAACATACAAAATCAGCAGGGGATCAAATAATTTTTCCCTCACTGTAGATTCAAGATCCAGACTTGAACACTAGGCTCTATCTAACAAAATACAATTCAGTGGCAAGAAAACTAAGGCTTTACACTTAGGCAAGAAAAACCAAATGCACAGATATAGAATAGGCGGTACCTGACTCAACAGCAGTAACTGTGAGAGGGATCTAGGACTCCTAGTAGACAATGACATGAGCCAGCAGATGCAAAAAAAGGCAGTGCAGTCCTAGGTTGCATCAACAGAGAAATAGTATCAAGATCATGTAAAGTATTAGTACCGCTATATACTGCCTTGGTAAGACAACACTTAGAATTTTGTGTCCAGTTCTGGTTATCACAATATACAAAAGAGAAAGATGGAAAGTTAATACAAAAAAATGAAAAATAAATAAATAAAGTAGAGAAGAACAAAGATGATTAGGGGGATGGAGGCTGGAATATATGATGAATGGTTGCAAGAGCTGGTATCTCTAGACTAACAAAGAGAAGCACTAGGGGTGACATGAACACAGTCTTCCAATATTTGAGAGGTTGTCACCAAGAAAAAGGGAACAATCTATTCTCCAAAGATAAGGCAAGATAAGAAGTAACAGAAGGAAACCTATCAAAGAGTTTTCAACCTAGAACTAAGGAGAAATTTCCTGACAATGACAACAATTAAACAAAACAATGAATGGCTTCCCTTCAGAAGTTGTGGGTGTTCCATCATTGGAGGTTTTTAAAGAATAGATTGGATTTGTCCTGAATGGACAGGGGGTTGGACTAGAAGACTTCATCCTCTCCTCTCCTCTTCTTCACTGGCAATTCCTGGACTCTTGCTTACATTTCTAGATTGATTACAATAGTTTCTGATATCATTGTAAAAGTCAATTTAAATTCATTTTAAAAAGAGGTTGTGAGGCAATACTGTCTTGTTCCTTGCAGATTCAAATCCAAACAACTTGCATCAATTCTGAAGTATTATATAAAAAACAATACCTTTAATTTTGCAGTGTGTTGTGCTTCCATTGTGAGCTTTTTCAAGGTTTCCATTTCTTTTTGAAGCTGTTCATTCCCTTGTTGCAGCTTTAAGCGCTCTTCACTTATAGTTCCACTTTTCTCCCTTTCAGAATCCAGAATACTTTGCAGCTTGCACATATTTTTTTGACAACGGCATCTCTCTTCTTCATATCTTAAAATGAATTACACTTTATATGGTCAGTTTAAAATATGTACTGAAATCACACATAGACTTTAGACTACATTAAATATAGTAATATTTGGCATTTTGTTTCCTTTTTTTACTCAGTAGAGTCAGAAGTATTTTAAGTAACCCTCAGCAAGCACTGAACATAAATGTATTTACCATGTATGTGCATATGCTACCATAGTCCAGTGTAAGTTGCATAGTTTACAGATATAAAAGAGTAAAGCATATATTAATTAATAAACTAAAAAAACATGTTGATAATTACCAATGTCACATCTAAACCTAGTGGTAATAATTAATTTTCAAAAGTTCTTTGAAAGACTGCACTATTGCCTACCTGAATGCCAGCATGCTGGCAGTTTAACGGTTGAAGGAAGAGCAGCAATCAGAAACATGATTTCTGTTTCCCCCCCCCCCACCTTTTGAATAGAGGGGAAGTATTAAGCATTAAGCTTTTGAGATGAATGCACTAGATAGGCTAGTTCTACTTAAAGAAGCACTTCTAGAAATAACTTGGGAGTCAAGTCATTTAGGGCTTCATAGTTTAAATTAACACTTTGAATTGTACCCATAAACCTATAAGAAAAAAGAACCAAACTGGCACGATATGGTTCTCTCTTTCCAGGATGTAGGTTGCCACATTTTGCATTAACTTCAGTTTCGAAGTATCTTTTCAAAGGAAGCCTTATAGAAAGCACATTTTTAGTAATCTAACTTGAGATGATATGAATGTGAGTTACTGTTCTCAAGGCTTCTGCACCGCAAAAGTGCTCCTCCTTATCTGTAGTAGCTATGAGTCCAGGGCAACCTCCAAGCTACAGGTCTGCTTTTTCAGTGGAAATGCAATACTGTCAAGAGTCAAAAATATTCATCTTATAAGTTTATTTTGATAATCATAAGGTCCCCAGCCTGGATGAAGATCTCTACCACATTTCTTATTTAACCTGATGATTTATAATTGGGTATCATTAACATATTGATAATATTTCATCCCAAACTGATGGATGACTTCTAGTAGTTTCATAACAATGTTAAGGAGTAAGTAAAAGAGATCAGAATGGTCCAGCACCTCACAAGAAAGCAAACAACAGGTTGATGTCTTTTCTCATACCACCACCAACTCTAATTGCCCATACAGGAAGTAACAAAGTTACTGCAAAAACAGTATCTCCACCCATACCCCATCACAAGCAGTTTACATATCTATTTCTTCAGTTTCAAGCCAATGATGAATCCCAGATAACATAAAGGGCTTCAGATCATTCCAATGAAGAATCAATACTTGACCAAACATAAGTAACTGTACCAGTGGAATGTGCAAATACCTCATAGCATCCTGTAGGTAAATTGTTTTGTTCACTCTTTTCCAACAGAAACAGGCCAATTAATGAGTACTGCTAAACTACTTTTCATTGATATACAGTAGTAAGGGTGAAGTATTCAAACTCTGAGAGCCAGTTTGATGTAGTGATTAAGGTACCAAGCTAGAAACTGGAGACTGAGTTTTAATCACACCTTAGCCACAAAGCTAGCTTCTAACAGTTTCCTCAGACAATTGTAAACCACTTAAGGAATCTTGCCAAGAAAACTGCAGGGATTAGTCCTGGCATCACTAGGAGTCAAAAGCTGATTTGAAAGCATACAACATTGACACATTGTGACTTTTTTGTGGCCATTCTGTTGATATTAAATTCCGACATTCTCTCTCATTTTTCAACCTTTGAGCCAAGCCTTCAGTATGGTTCTGAGAGATATCCACAAGTCTACCAAGTTTACCTTATTATAAGAGAAGAAATTAACTACTTGATTGGAGAGTAATTATTTCAACTATATTTAAATGTAAATAAACTGTAAAAGTAATCAAATCATACTCAGTTTTTATTCTGGCCCTGTCTATTACCTTCTGGTGAGCACCCACTCCCCCCAGTATACTGCTTAAAAATAATTATGGCTACAAACAATATAGAAAAAAATCATATTGCAGTTGTAAAAAGAGTAGACCGAATATCAAAATAAACAATATATGAGGAAGGAACAAAACCAAGAGGAAGCAGAGACAACGTATACTTGTGCTATTTCATTTTCTTTATTTTCATTTTTAACTCTGTCCCTCATCTCCCACTTCAATGCCAAGAAAACAACCAAATGTTTCTCTGCAAACCTTCCATGCCTACCTAAGCAGGAACAATTTTCATTGTGCAATGATGTCTCTGCAGTTCTTTGGCAGGGCTATATTTCAAAACTCTGACTTTGGCTTCCAACTGTTTTAATGGGACTAGATTTGATAGTGATTGAGCTACCAGAGTAGGAAGTAGATGAGACATAGCTAACTTGCTGATAGACCAATAGTCATTAAAAATAAAAGCCAAGAGTTTAACATGATAATTGAGGGCTTAATTAAGTAGCTTTCATTTAACTTTCTTCCAACTTCTTCGAATCTAACTACTGAGCCAGACTGATTCTACAAAGTCACAAAGCAAACTCCTTGTGATTGTCAAGGTTTCTGAACTCTTTTCCATTTCAGGAATACTTCTTCCAAGTTATTCCTAAGCTTCAAGTGATACAGACATAGTAAAGTAGCACATCTGTTAGTCCACTTTTTATAAACCACATGTCTTATAAGATACTTCAGGAACTGCTTGCATAAGAAGATGGAAAACATTAAAAAGTTCTTCAGCACAGACAGGTAAAGACCATCTTTAAAGCTTCCCAAATAGATCCCATCTCCCAGTATGAATTGTAGTATGAAAGGACTTAAGAAATCTGTTTCTAAATTCAATTTATTTGCATTTTATTTATAGTTTATTATTTTCTAAATCACTTTGGGAGGAGTTCTACCTTGAATGATGGATTATAAACAACTTTAACAAATTGAAGTAAACAAAAAATGTATATTTCTGTTGTCCAAAATTTTTTAATAATTACATAGTGCAAATTTTAAAAGTAAAATTCAATACAAACGCAAGTGTATAAAACTCTGGTCAAAAGTCTCCAGAGGGAAAAATGAAAATAAAACAGATATGAGTTTGCAGCATATGTTCATTACTTACTTCAGTTCCAGTTGCTTAATTTTGTTTTGTGCTGTTTGCAAACTAACATAAAGGTCATCTTTTGTACGTTCAGCATTCAGACATCTCTGGTAAAGCTCTTCTAGTTTTCTATAATCAGCTTCATTTCCTCTACCTTCACGGTATACCTGACATAGGAATTTAAACCAGGATATGATTCCAATGTTCCAGTAAAATCCCTGATTTGACAAATCAATTACTGTGCAAAACTTAGAAAGTGGATAATCATTTCATTATGACTATCATATCTGAAGAAAGATTTCATCATTGTATTAGCTTTGATCTACCAGACAAATATTCTACAGGTATGGCATTGACTGGGACCAGAATTTCTGTCATCAAGGAATGTGGTCATAAAGCACAGTGTAATGTAAGCAATTATTAGTATAATTGCTTTTAATTAGTAATGGCAATCTCTGCAGTCCCCATTGCCACTGTTAAATGAAGTTTGGGAGTTGTTAAGTGAGCATCTTCTCATAACTTCCTACCAGCTTCCAACAAACGAAATCAGTGGGGAAGACAGCAGGAAGATAAATGGCTGCTATAGGATGGGAAAGGAAGCAAAGGGGTGTGTGGGTTTTGGAAAGGCACAGAAAAGTGTGGCAGGACTTGGGGTAACTGTTTAGCAGGCAAATGTATATGTGGCAGGTGAGGACTAGCATGAAAATGAGACGAGGAAGGGTGAGCAGGTAAGCAGGGAGACGCAGGGCAGTGCAAATATGGCAGAGCTTGGGGTGGTTGCTACTGGGGATGGAGGACATGCAGTGGTATCCAAGTGGCCAGGGAGGGTGCAAGAGTGGCAGAGGCACAAATGTGGGGATAGTGAACAGTAAGTGCTGATGGGAAGATATGCTACATCCCAGCAGGACTTGGGATGGCTGGTGCCAGGTGGAAGAGGGTGCACAACTGGTGGGAAGGTGTGGTGCAAGTTCAGCAAAGCTTGGGGAGAGTACATCAGGGTGTATTGGTGGCAGGAGAGGCACAGCCCTAGGGCAGAGGGGCACCAGGAGGGTGGGCAGATGGCGGGGTGGCAAGAGACATATGTGGCTTAAGGTGGCTAATGTTGGGTGGAAGAAGGTATGCAAGTGGTGAGGAAATATGGCACAAGCTCAGCAAAGCTTGGGGAAGATGCACAGCTGGTGAAGGTGTGGACTGAGCATGAGTGCAGAGAGGCTGGAAAGGGATGCACTGTTGGAAGAGACTTACCCACACAACTTGCCACTTTCCCTACTGGCTTCCCCATTGAGTTTGCTTGTAGAAGGTTGGCAGAGAACATTACAAATTGATATCACATGACCACAAGATGCTGCAAGCCTCATAAGTGTGATCCAGTTGCCAAACACCCAGATTGCAATTATGTGACTGCGGCTGGATGGTCAAAACTTTGAAGACTGGTTATAACCATCACTTGTTTAGCACTATTGTAACTGGTTGCTAAAAGAAGGACTTTGGTTGTTAAAGAACCTATACTTGTTTAATCACGCTTTCCACTGACTGTATTGTGTTCATTATCATCTTATTATTAGTATAATTGCTTTTAATTAACATTGTTATCGTATGAGAACTGATGATCTGATATTTTCACAGATCTTCTTTTCTTAGTTCATTTTTACTGATTTAAGTGAGTTTGATGTGAGTTTTAGCCATTCTATCTTGTAGAGAGCTTTTGTGAGTTTCATGAGTCACAGGCAATTCGTTTTTCGTTCAGCTCAAGTTATCTGGGTAAAAAAATACTGAACAGCATTACATGACATTAAGTCAACTTCTGCTGGTACAATGCCCAAGCACTCTTTTCATGACACCATATTTTTATTCATATCTAAATGATGTGAATGCTTTGATTCTTTTCAATCTGTCTCATGTGACCAAGGTTAATATTTCTACACCCTAAAAATGACATACTTATTAGCGTGTACATTATAACATTAATGCATGAAAATGGTGGAAAATAAAAAAGATTTTGCCTTCTCTAGTTCTTCTTCAACTGCTCGCTTTTCTCTAATAGCTCGTTCTAGTTGGCTTTGCTTTTCTCCACATTCCTGTAAAGCAATAATAGAATATATTTTTTAGAAATCAGTAAGTGACATATAACTGTAGGTGTATGTAGCAAACAAAATCAGGATAAATAATGAAGCCTGTCCTCAAGTACTTAATCTATGATCTATGAAATTGCCACAAATTCCATTTACTGTAAACTTCCTTTACCTTTCTGAATTTTACCTTTAATCTTTTTCTATATTATCTGTACTGGAGTAATACAGGATTAAATTAGATGGTTTTGTAATTTTCAAGTTATATTTCAGAGTAATTTCCTTCAAATCACACGTTCAACAAAAGAGGGATTTAGATCTCTTCCCTGATTCCCATAGCAATTCCTAAAAGTGAAGTCTGGAACCATCATGTATCTCTATTTCTCTTTTTAAAAAGGTATAAGATATGTTAAAGATGCTATCTGAACAAAACATTTGTAAGCCGTGTTTTTTACGAATAACCACAAAGCTTGATGATGTGTTTATTTTATCCAGAAGTTTAACAAGTAAGGTATATTATCTGTTTTGTATTTGCTCCTCCAAATAGTAGCATCCCACATGAAAAAGTATTTTGATCATTACATTTAAGGGAATTGTGAATGCTTAGACATGGAAGATTTTTTTTCCTGCACAAACTGAAGTAGTGAAATTGGGTATTGCTTTGTGACACTGAATTTTAAAATGCTTATTTTTCCTTGGTGAAAGTTAACATAGGAAGAAAAGACCAGAATGTAAACTTGTATTTTTTTGTTAAATTTATTTGCTGCCTATCTCACCTGGGGGCTACTTTAGACAGTTAATTAAGCAAAATGTATAACTTACCATCTGAAGTGCAGTAAGTTCTTCTGTTAAGCGTGAAATTTGAATATTGTATCGTTTCCTCTCATTTTCCACCTATTTTTTTTTTTAAAAAGGTGTATTATTCCATGTCCAATGGATGTTTCCTTACTTGATTATATAATACATTTTTAGGAGTACAAGAGGCTGCAATATGCTAAGAAAAATATGCTAATTATCAGTAGAGTTTCTATATAACTTTCAGAGCTAAGCAATGTCCAAATATAGGTGTCCATTAATGGAAGGGCACAAGCATCCTCCATCTCCTCTTCCAAACAGCTCCTCCAGCCCTTTGAACTTGCTACTCAAGGCATTTGAAAAACCTGTTGAAGATGCAGGGGTATTCCAGAAAATCAGACATAGTGGCTTGCAGTGAGCTGGGATTTTTAGCAACTACATTTCTAACCTGCCCCACTGAAGTAATCTGCAAGTCTCTTGGGGGGGGGGGGTTTGAAGGAGAATGTGTCCAAAAATTCTTGTTCTGCCTGCTGAATTACATGGACTGTAACACCTATAATTTCTTCTCCCAATAACAAAGGGCCATTCACAAAATTACCTGAATTATCTACAGACAAAAAGCTGCATATTTCAACTGAGATAACTTTCAAATATTTAGCTTTCAAAGTAACAATATCAGTATTATTAATTTAATTTACAAGAACAAAATGTGTAGAAAATAAGTTTTAAGCATGACTGCTTACTTCTTTCCTAGTTCTTAAAGCAGCATCCTGAAGCAGCTGAGAAACTGCTTGTTTCATATTTTCAATTTCCTCTTCTTTTTGTTTCTCTGATAGCATTGCCTAGAATTGGAAAGAATGGGTCATATTCTAGTAAAAACATCCTACCGAAGGTAGGTCAAGCCATAACCCTAATGATACAGCTATTTGTGTTTAATAGAAAAATAGATTAACTTAATTAAGTTCAAAGCAGTTATTCCACAAACATATAGAATAAATTAATCACCTGACTCTTCTGGAGATTAGCTTCTTCTATGAGTTGCATGCTATCTCGGACCTTTGCTACAGCATCATACTTCTCTTCTTCTATATTCACACACTTCGTTTGCAGCTCCTGAATTTTTTTTTCAAGATTTGTTCTTTCTGATCTTAGCTGTTTGGAATCTTTTGTAGCTATACAAAGTCTGCACAGTGGAACAGGGACCAATTGACTGTTAAATGTAGGTTAAGATTAAATTTAGGTAAGACTGCAATTAAAATAGATGTCCTATCTTTCAAGATCTGGTAAGATTAGATTAAGTCTCTTCTCTAACGTGGTGAAATCAAATCCTCTTGTGGTAGCATCTTTTTCAGCATCTTTCGAGTAGTTTTCATTGTTATCGTAATACTGTAGTGAAATTTCAGATATCCAGAAATAGGAAAACTTTTTTTTTATTAAAAAAGTTTTTATTTTCCATTTATTCATACAAAATACAATTAACCACTGGTACCGCCTGCCCATAGGAAAACTTTTGACAAACTAGTAATAACCTTTAATTTTGATTATGGAATTTTATTCCCCTTATAAACCTTTTAATATTTATTTCTCTCTAAATCTTTCTAATTTAGTAAAATGCTTCTTAAATTTTCAGGTTACTTTTTTCAAGAAGAGTTTGAAATCTGGGCTAAACATTAAAAATATTTTTGACTGGATAAATCCAAGTTGGCATATTTGTAATTGATTGAAAACCCGAAAACCCAAGGTAGCCATCAAACTCCAACCAATTTTGCAGACATTTTTGAGGCAAGCCAATATTGAATGAACTGAATGTTTATTCTTGAGGGCCACAAAAATAATAATTAAAATTCATTGCATAAAATTAATTATATTGATTGTATATGTTCTACACCAGACATGTCAAACACAAGGCCCGGGGGCCGGATGCGGCCCGTGAAGTGGTTTCATGTGGCCCGCAAAGCCATCCTGGAAACAGTGAGGAAACAGGCCAGCTGGGAGCCAATGTACAATTTTGTGGTGGCCATCTATGCTGAAACGCATTCAGTCTTAGTTCCACAAGGCCATCTGGAAAAAGTGAAGAACCAGCCCCTGCTGCATCAGCCCCATCTCCTGGGTGCATGCTGGGGAGGTGTCACCCTTTGTGATGAAGAAATGCACCATCGCCTGGAAGTGGCCAGCAAATGGCCCTCGCCTACTTCACATATCCGGCTTGATGGGCTCTGGGGGAGGGGTTTCGGTCGGCCGGCAGTGGGGCGCTCTCCTCACAGCATCGAGAGGCTGAGCAGGGCGGCACAAATCCAAAAATAAGCGCAACGCCGTCCAGCTCCCAGCCTGCCCAGTTTCAGCAGCCAGCAGGGCACTCAACTCACAGTGCCAAGAGCTGAGCTGGGTGGTGCGAATCTGATGAAAGTGCAATGCTGCCCAGCCCCCAGGCTGCCCAGTTTCAGCAGGGAGCAAGGTGCAAAGCTGGTGAGCTTCGCACCACCTGGCTCAACCTCGGCGCTGTGAAGAGAATGCCTCGCTGCCTGCCGAAACCGGGCAGGCTGGGGGCTGGGCGGCATTGCACAGGTAACGTTGACTCTCATGCTGCTCATGGCATCCCCTGCCCCAGAGCCCACCAAGCCAGATATATGAAGTAGGTGAGGGCCATGTGCTGCCCACTTCCAGGTGATGGTGCATTTCTTCATTCCTCATAAAGGGTGACAACTCCCCAGCTGCGTTTCTTGTCTGTTTTTCTCCCTCCCTCATTTCAAACATTTTCCACCACTCTGTACTTAGGAAGGAAAGAAAGAGAGGGAGGGTCTGAGGGAAGTCCTGCCTTAGTCCTGCCTTGCTGCTCTTTCACCATCTCCTTGCCCCCTTCTACTGGCCTATCTTGGGGGGTCTCCCATCCTATTGCTAAGGAGGCTTTGGATACAAAACCGGGTCTCCTCCCATGGAGAGGGAATGGCCCTCCCTCTGACTTTGGCCTTGTACCCATCATGAGCAACCTGGGTAAGGAGAGCAAGCACAGCAGTAGCAGCCTTGAGGAGGAGGTAAGGACAGCTGGGCGCCCCCTTGGGGAAGTGGGGCTGGGCTTGGTGCCACAGGTGCTCGAGGGCCAGGCTGGGCATTTGACCTCTGCTGCTCAGGGCTCTGGGCAGCCTGTACCACCATCCAGCCACCCCACATGGCCTGAGAGGAACAGTGAGGCTCCTCCAGTGGACCATGCCTTGGTACTTGCCCTGGTCCCACCCCCTTCTGCCAGAGACCCTCAGATCTGTCGCACTCCTGCCCAGGCCCCCACAGGCACCCTTGACACAAACAATGTAGAGCTGGCCACATGCACCCAGTAGGCCATACTCACTCCATCCATACGCACCCAGTAGGCCTCACCCACCCTGGCCACACCCACCCGGCTCCCCAAGGGTACCCGCCGTGCTGATGCGGCCCTCAATGAAATTGAGTTTGACACGCCTGTTCTACACAAATATGTTCTGAAATTAAATATCTGATCATACAACAAAAACCAAACATATATAGGATTATAGTGTTAAAGTGGAAGTTATTATTGAATAATTTAATAATCTACCTTGTCTCTAATTGTTTTATGCTTGACTGCAATTCTTGCAAGCGTTTATCTGATGCTTCCTCTTTTTCCCGAGCAGCTAGGACCTCTTCTTCCTAAACACCAGAAAAGTCAGAGATTTTTAGAACAATTTTGTGTCTAGCAGAAACAAGAGTCCAGAAATGTGAACTTCTAATTTGAAAATTGAGAAAGGATGTGTTCCACCTTTCTGTTTAATTGGCTGCGAAGATCCTCAATGAGTCTCATCATTTCATCAGCTTTTGCAACTGTTGTTCTCAAATTCAGTTTGGATTGTCTGCATATTGAAAAGATAAACTTCTCTAAATAAGAAATACATTGGCTAAACAAATATCATGTTTTTACATTACCATTCCATGTTCGAGATTAAGAAAAAAATTGCATATAGATGAAATTATGCTCTTGCTCAACAAATTATTGCACAGAAAAAGTCACATCTTGGTCTAATTTATTATTTCTTTGTGGACATATTTTACAGCATTTCCAAATGGCAGTTCATTTCTCAAAAGATCTGCTCATCAGTGTGTGATAAAAAGAAAATTTTGGTGTGAATAATTTTCTACCCCAAACACAGTATATGAAGTAACAGCACACATTTATTACAGTGGAAAGGCTTTCTTCATTATCTACTGAAGTTCTAATAGAGCAGTGGTTCTCAACCTTTTTAATGCCGCGACCCCCAACCGGTCGTAAGTCGAGGATTACTCAACCAGTCGTAAGTAGAGGACTACTCAACTGGTGCAGCACCGTTTGCAGAATGGGACTTTTGGTGGGCTCAGCAGGGCAGAGACAGCCTGGACAATTCCTATTGGCTTTTGAAAGCCAATAGAATTAGACTCTATTCAAGAGAGTCTATTCTATTGGCTTTCAAAAGCCAATAGAATAAAAGGGAGTAGCACAGCTAAGGAAAAGGGGGAAAAAATGGCGGACTGCGTTGTTTGGCGACCCCCGTGAAATGGTCGTTTGACCCCAAATGGGGTCCCGACCCACAGGTTGAGAACCACTGTGATAGAGGTCAGCATTTGCTCACAATGTTACATTTCCACAGGTAGCTATAAACTTCCACCTAATGATATACAGTAAGCCAGAGGTCCCCAACCTTTTGGGCACCATGGACTGGTTCCATGGGGAGAGGTTTTTCCACAGACCAGAGAGTGCGGGGTTTTGTGTGCTGCCTGCATCCTGCAGATGGGGCTTTGCTTGTTTGTGCACACCGGTTCCTGGCATGCTGCGGCCTGGTACTGGGCCACAGATTGGGGGTTGGAGACCCCTGTAGTAAGCCATAAAATATTTTTGAAAAGACTCATTGTACAGATTGGACCATTATCTATGTGCTAGCCCGTTTTTAAAAAATAATTGAAGATTTAGAAGTTTATACCTTTGTTGCTTGTGCAGCTGTTCCAGCTCTACATTTTGTTCCATTACAGTTTTCAGAAATACCTGATTAATCTGTAAACAAAATTATTTTTAAATATATTGCACAGCTGTTAAAATGAATAAAGCATGAGAGCCAGTAGGCTAGTATAGTTAAGGTACTGGGCTAGGAATGCAGACACTCAGGGTCTAGTATATCCTCAAGCAACTGAAGCTCACAAAGAGAGATTGTCTACCAAAATTGTTTGCTTCCCCCCTTCTCCTGCAGAGCAGAGAAATTTCAAAAAAGCAGTTTGCTCTTTACACATTGAGAGCAATGCAGTCATACCAGCAGCAGGAAAGGGACAGGCGAAGGAGACATTGCCTACAGAAATACTTGCATTTTTCCCCACTGCCCTTGCAGAGCGAAAGAGGACTGAGGTGCGATCACATTGCTTTTGATGTGTACAAGACAGTAAGCAGGTACTTGAATGTCCCAAAGTGAGGGAGAGTGATTAGGAGGGAAACAAAAACCTAAGATATGAAACTGACTAGTCTTATCCCTTTATACTGGAAAACATGTTGTGGTCATGTAATTTCCCACATAACTGCTTTGCTTAGGAATGAATTGCCAGTCCCAATTAAAATTGTTAAACAAGACTACCTGTACTTTCTTTAGGAGCAGCACAAAATCTGTCTCTTTCCACTAACCATGATTATAATAAAATTCATAGTTATGTGCTATTGACTTTATTTCATTGAAACTTTTAAAATTGTCGATACTTTATTGAGACTTCTAAAATTGTCAATACATAGTCTTTGTTCTAAACTCAATGGCATTTCAAGGCTCTTATTTTGTTTTAGATGCACCAGCATTAGTCATTACTTTCAGTCACCTACGTTAAAAAAATGAACTCCTTCTTGCTTTGTTGGTACCTGATTGAAATTTTGTTTCACTAGTTTATATTTCACTCACATTCTTTGTTTTTGCTTTTAAGAAAAAAAGCTTCTCACTTCATTTGCTTCCAAGAGTCATATCATTAAAGGCAGAAACAGAGAAGAAAAGAAAATATTTTAAACTAATACTGAATAGTCAAAGTAATAGGCATTAAAACTTGGTAATCATGGACTGTCAAACAAAATCTTAATTTTTCAGGAAAAGCACATTTTCCTAAATCAGGAACAACTACTTGCTCTCCAAGTAGCAATTAAATTAGAACAGATTAAAAATAGAGTATAAGCCACTATATAATACAACTTATAAATATGTAAGTAAAAAATGTTAAGACAATCTTTATGAAAAGTTGTGTTGGGAAAATGTATTTTCTTTTAAATTTTTCTGCTATGACTAGTCCAAAATAATGCTATTAAAATTTCAGTATTTCACTTACTGACTCAGTTTTTTCATTAGCAAAATGCAGTTGTTTTGTTAGCTGTTGAAAACTTGACAACTGATCCTAGAAAGAAGATAATACAGTGCATTGGAATGACAATCTAGAAGATTTATCAACATAAAAATAAATGTTCAAACATAATAAATTAAATATTTAGGTATTACGTACTAATTTAAGTAGTAAAGTATAACATTACTAGTGGATGTTGTCCAGATTTGAGAGTCAGCTAATTTATTTTTAAAAAAATTAATTATACAATAGCATAAAGCAGGAATGATCTATAGCAGACATGTCAAAAACAAGGCCCAGGGGCCAGATATGGCCCGCGAAGTGGTTTCATGTGGCCCGCAAAGCCATCCTGGAAACAGTGAGGAAACAGGCTGGCCGGGAGCCAATGTACAATTTTGTGGTGGCCATCTATGCTGAAACGCATTCAGTCTTAGCTCCACAAGGCCGTCTGGAAACAGTAAAGAACCAGCCCCTGCCATGTCAGCTGCACCTCCTGGGTGCATGCTGGGGAGGTGTCACCCTTTGTGATGAATGAAGAAATGCACCATCGCCTGGAAGTGGCCAGCAAATGGCCCTCGCCTACTTCACATATCCGGCTTGATGGGCTCTGGGGGAGGGGTTTCGGTCGGCAGTGGGACACTCTCCTCACAGCGCCGAGAGGCTGAGCCGGACGGCGCAAATCCAAAAAGAAGCGCAACGCCGCCCAGCTCCCAGCCTGCCCAGTTTCAGCAGCCAGCGGGGCAGTCAACTCACAGTGCCAAGAGCTGAGCTGGGTGGTGCAAATCTGATGAAAAGTGCAATGCTGCCCAGCCCAGTTTCAGCAGGGAGCAAGATGCAAAGTGGGTGAGCTTCGCACCGCCCACCTCAACCTCAGCGCTGTGAGGAGAGCGTCTCGCTGCCTGACGAAACCGGGCAGGCTGGGGGCTGGGCGGCATTGCACAAGTAACATTGATCTCATGCTGCTCATGGCATCCCTGCCCCAGAGCCCACCAAGCCAGATATATGAAGTAGGTGAGGGCCATGTGCTGGCCACTTCCAGGCGATGATGCATTTCTTCATTCCTCATAAAGGGTGACACCTCCCCAGCTGCATTTCTTGTGTTTTTCTCCCTGCCTCATCTCAAACATTTTCCACCACTCTGTACTTAGGAAGGAAAGAAGGAGAGGGAGGGTCTGAGGGAAGTCCTGCCTTAGTCCTACCTTGCTGCCCTTTCACCTTCTCCTTGCCCCCTCCTCCTGGCCTATCTTGGGGATCTCCCATCCTATTGCTAAGGAAGCTTTGGATACAAAGCCAGGTCTCCTCCCATGGAGAGGGAATGGGCCTCCCTCTGACTTTGGCCTTGTACCCATCATGAGCAACCTAGGTAAGGAGAGCAAGCACAGCAGTAGCAGCCTTGAGGAGGAGATAAGGGCAGGAAGGGGAAGTGGGGCTGGGCTCAGTGCCGCAGGTGTCAAGGGCCAGGCTGGGTGTTTGACCTTTGCTGCCCAGGGCTCTGGGCAGCCCGCACCATCCAGCCGTCCCACATGGCCTGAGAGGCCTGAGAGGAACAGTGAGGCTCCTCCAGTGGACCATGCCTTGGCACTTGCCCTGGTCCCATCCCCTTCTGCCAGAGACCCTCAGATCTGTCGCACTCCTGCCCAGGCCCCCACAGGTACCCTTGACGCAAACAATGTAGAGCTGGCCACGTGCACCCAGTAGGCCACACCCACTCCATCCACGCCCACCCAGTAGGCCGCACCCGCCCTGGCCACACCCACCCAGCCCCCCAAGGGCAACCGCAATGCTGATGCGGCACTCAATGAAATTCAGTTTGACACACCTGATCTACAGTATTCATTTTTCTAATATTTTGTGGTTGTGTGTATAGGTTACGTGTGCATAGGTACATGTCTGAGACTTAGCTGTAACAGAGTAAATACCTTCATTTGAAAGACTGTAAAAAACATAATATATTTCTGCAACAAGATTTAAAAGTTTTTAAGTGAATAAAGTATACTTATAATCAAAGTATATTTCTATATTTAATAAATGATTCACAGATAATCCTGGAACAAATGTTTGAAAATCAACGAGATCTCAAAATCAAGCAAACAATGTCCCTTTTCTAAATATGCATTCAGGTGCAAACCTTATGTTAGGGATGTAACATAAACTGAAAGGACCATTTTTACATACAAACATTAACCATCTTGGGCTTTCCAAATATATCTTTTGAGCTTTACATTTCTTTCCTAAACAGTAAAAACAAAATTTTAAAAAAATACTCCTTCTGCCACCTCACAAATAGTCTGTTCTCTGGTATGTCTGTTTGTCTGTCTACCTACCATCAACTTTATATACCACCCATCTCAACCAAATGCCTACTCTATGACTAAGACCATTAAAAATGCTCCTTTACAAAAAAAACCTGGCTATCTCTAAAATCTTGAACTAGTGGAAAAACAATTGTCTTCATCTTAATTTATTTTAATGCACATGTATCAGTACATTACTTTTTGCTTCTGCCTTTCCACGATATGAATTTGTGCTTCTGTCATGTGCTCCTGGTATATCTGTTGAAGTCGCTCCAATTCTTGTGATACCATCTGCCAAAGTTCTAGGACATGTTCCTTTTCCTTAAAATTGAAAGATTGAAAAAAGAATGTTAGAATTTTTCTTTCCATTTGTTTTTAAGTATCAAATGTCTGAAAAGAATTTTATTTTATATCTATTATAGTAGTGAATTTATATTATAAATAGAAACATCTCTGTGCCTGTTAATTAATGACAATAAAATATCTCACTAATATTAGTGTGTTATCTTTCTTATTGTCATTAGATATTCAAAATTTAGATATAATATTGTTTTATATCTATGTCTTGACATTAAAAACAAGTTTAAAATTTAAATGCTAATATTAAAAACTTAAACCACAATTTTCAGCTGTATCAAAAATGTGTCATAAATGAATGCGCCTAAATTGAAAGGCAACTTAGGACTACTAGAACATAGACATAAAAGTACAATCAAAGCAAATGTTTCAATATGCTTACTTTATTTGCTAGTTGCAACTGTTCTTGAAGGTTTCTTATTAGGTTTTCATCCATAAATGTAGCATCCCTTGAAACAGAACCAGATGGCAGAACTTCCAATTGCCTTTCAATTGCTTCTTTTAACTCTTCATGCAATCTGTGTTACAATAAAAGGTGGATCACTTCATTGTAAAACAGCAACAAAATTGTATTTTTATTAATAATGGTTCTTCTATCAGACAGTTAACACTTGTATGTCCAGAAAAAACATTTTAGGTTATTCATGAAATTTTCCCACATTATTTCTAGCAATCCCCATTCCCAAGGTATCTGTATTCATTGCACTGCAAAGGTAAGACGAAATACATAATCATTTCAATCACTAGTTTCTTGCTATGTGACACAGACAATACAGTATTAATATGATTTTTATGACTTTACCTTTCATTTTCTTTGATGACTTGCTCAAGTTTTAGCCTCATTTCTTTCATCTGCATCTAAAGGAAGAAAAGCAGGAGATTAAATATTTATTTTTGAAGATACAATAGATCACATGTAATACATATTTAGCATGATACAATCACTAATAAGATGCTTGAAAGTCAATTAAGAATGTTGTCTTTTCTAGTTTATGAAATACGTTTTCTCAAACTAGAAATAGTTAAACGTATTTTTTGAATTAAAAACAGTGACAATATTAGCTTTGATTCAGTGATTTAAAAAAAGCATCTTACCAATATTATTTAAATTCTAAATATTATTTTTAAATTACTTAATGAGCTATATTAGTGGTAAAAATAGTTTTACTTTGTACCTGGCAGTATTTTAGTTGTTCATTCATTTCCCCAAGATTTTTATCATATTCAGCAACTATAGGAGGTAATGAACTAAAAGGGATATAAAATAAAGTTCCTATATTGAGTGAACATTCAAGTGACACAATGAAGTTAAAAATAAGAAAAATCTCATCAATGACACAAAAATGAAGCATTAGAAAAAATACTTAAGGATAAGAGCAATAATTTCAAACACACATGCATATATAGAAGCATTTTTCAAGCAATTGGTCCTTATTGTATGTTACATTTATATCCTGCTTTTCTTCTAGAGGCTCAAAAGGCATACACAGTATTCCATACTCCAATTTTTATTAGCAGTAACAATCCAAAGTGCCATTCAATGTTTTTCCAAGGCTGAAGATAAATTTGAACTTGACTCTTCCTAATCCTAATATAGCACACAGTTTAAAGCCATTACATGATTCCTGTAAGAAGTAAGAATGGGATTTCCCCACTTAGTTGTGGATTTATTTAAGTATTAGATACTCCAAAACTTCCTTGATCATTCAGTGAAACTGAAGTCAATTTCCTTAACAGCTTAATTCTGAAGAAGTGGAATCTCTTACCCTATCTGGATTCCCAAGAATATGAGCAGATGGTTTTCTTTCTACTCAGGTGGTGGCAACTCAGCTTACGTACCTCAGTACCCCTTTCACCATGGGACACATCTATACCAGACATCCCAGAACTCAGCTAGATTGGGGTAGAAAGCTAGAATCCCCAAAATAAATTTGACATAGCTGTGTTGTAAAAGTCACCTTACTACATATTATCAGTATTTTATTTGGTATATCTTGACTTATAAAATATCAAGGGATTACAAACAAGCAAACAAGAATAATTTCATTGGAAGTACCGGTTATGGATCAACAATGTTCTAATGTAAGCAACTCAGGATGCTTAACAACTAGTTATTGTAAAAATTAGATATAATTATAAACATAGATGAAAATGTTTAAATTCCTTTTCCTCTTGCACCACTTGAAAAGAGATTTTATGCAAGATAATTCCTTTCCTTTCAATTTGCCCAAATAAAGGAGGGAACACAAACTGCTTTGCTTGGACTAAGAATGGTTTTATGAAGTTTTCCAGTAGAACCGTTATCCCTTACAAAATGATAACTTTTATATATATATTTTTTTAAAAATCAAACTCAATACCAGTTTTGCTAATATTTTAAGACGTGAAAGGAAGGAAAAAATCAAGCTACCAAGCTCTGATGTCATAAAACATTAGCTGCAGTTTCTCGTTACTAAGGCATAGACTGCTTCTGGAATTTTTTCCAGATAAAGACTCAGGTTCTGCCAAGCATAATTATTGGCAAAATATTTAGAGACACATGGAGAATTTTTATAAATTTGTTTATGATTGACTTAAGAGCCACTGAAATGAATAAATCAACTTTAAATTCCATTAATTTCAGCAGTTCAACTATATGATTACATCTGGATGCAATCCATAGAATCTTACTTCTTGCTTAATTACAAATCTATTTCCTCTATCCCAGTGGTTCTCAACCTTTTTAATGCCACGACCCCCAACCGGTCGTAAGTCGAGGACTACTCAACCGGTCGTAAGTCGAGGACTACTCAACTGGTACAGCACCGTTTGCAGAATGGGACTTTTGGCGGGCTCAGCAGGGCAGAGATAGCCTGGACAATTCCTATTGGCTTTTGAAAGCCAATAGAATTAGACTCTATTCAAGAGAGTAGCATAAAAGGGAGTAGCACAGCTAAGGAAAAGGGGAAAAAAATGGCGGACTGCGTTGTTTGGCGACCCCCGTGAAATGGTCGTTTGACCCCAAATGAGGTCTCGACCCATAGGTTGAGAAACACTGCTCTATCCTGATTAGAGTATATTTGTTTAAATTATGTGTACAAATATAGTTTTTACACACACACACACACACACAAACATGAACAAGATAAAAAAGTAATAGAGACTTCATTTGTTCATTTTTGAAGAGCATTTCCAGGCATCAACATATCTTTTTATAAGGTGTTTTGAAATTGCATTTTATACATTATTTAGAATGCCAAATAAATCATTTTACCTTTGGTCTATCAGGATGTGCTCCATTATACTGGCATCTTCAAAGGCATTATTCTGGAAACAAACATTTTATTTTATTGAAGTTTATCGCTTGTCATAAAAAGATGTTTTAAAAACCCTCTAAAATTTAACTCTACAGATCCTATTTAAATCAAACTATTCACAATGTATTCTCTTGTAGGGTATATTGGTGGCCTAAAAATTTAATCAATAAAAATTAAAAATAAATAAAATTCCTATGGATTCAAATTGAATTCAAAAAGCATAACCTTAGCTTTTCATATGTTATTCTGTTTTCACATTTATATATTATTTCAGTTCTTTGTTTATCTTTAGGAACTCAAAAAATCTATAACTTTAATAGAGAGTAATATTTGCCAACTGTATTACCTTATAATAATAATGCAACTAATTATTTACCCTAGTATTTCATTAAATGTTAAAGCCAAATGAAGGGCCATTAATTCCATTAAGGGCATTTCTATAATTTTTCTATCAGTGGCAACCAGTATCTTGTATGTTTGTATTTTATTTCATATCAGCTACTCCTTTTGATCGGTCATAAACTAGCAACTAAATTTTATTTCTACTTTGTTTGGAAATGGATAAAAGAAAAGAAGAACCGATAGCCAGCAAAATTATAGGACTACTAGGACTGGGCTTCAAAAATCCAGATGACGACTAAAAGAAAACAAGAAGATACAGAAATCTCTAGCCCCAAAAGGATGCCACTTACAAAAAAATATATGACTCATCAGGAGCAACAGAAATGACAAGTAGTGAAAGGCTCACAGTATGTTAAGATATACATAAAAAATATTTATAACAAACAAAAGTACTATTGATTTCTAGTTAGATTGGAATACCACAATGTTCTTAAATATGCATGTTTAAAAAAATATCCTGAGATTTTGGCAGGATTGCTCAAATCTTGAGGAATTGATACTGATTTACAATATTCTGTTGAAAAATGTTGCTAATGTCATTAATACAGCCACCATCACAACAAACAATGGTTCTATATGACAAAGACTTGCTTTTTAATAATGCTCAAGGCTCAGTTAGACAAATGGCCAAATGTAACTGGCATAGGTTTATTTGGTAAAAAAACATAAATGTATTCAGGCAATTATGTAAACAAGCTACTTTACAGAATGTTCTCTTTTTCAAAAGTGAAAATATAAGAACCTTATAATAATGGATAAGCAAATTTAACTAGATGAACTGCAAGGTCCCTTGTTTATATGATGCTTAGAATAGGTTAAAAGGTACATCAAAATAGAATCTAAAAATCATGAAATAAAGATATGAAACAATTATATACATCAATTTACATTATGCTTAATCATACTACCCCTCCCCTTGCAGCTTCCATCAAATAATACATAAAAAGGGGTAGCTTCCAGCCAAAAAAAGGTTGATGAACTCTGATATCTAGTCCCTAAACTATGCAATACAGTATGAATTTTAATGAAAATTTATATGGAACTTACCTTGATATCTGTTGTCATTTTAGAATCTTATTGGAATTTCATATAAAGTTTCTAGGAAGCTGATTTGCTTTTCAGGAGCAGAAACATAAAATCTGTGAAAATAAAATAAATACAACTGGCAAACACAACTTATAATTGCTTTGAACTTTATCCTCTAAAACTAAATTCTTAGGAAGAAATACAAAACAACCTGAACAGGCTTCCACAAAGTCTGCAACATGCTTCAGAGCTGTAATCCTGATGTTATGGATGTCAATCATAAAATAATCAATTTGAGATATTTGAAAAGGAAAGCCTCTTATTTCCTATACATCTTAATGTCAATGTTTTTATCTTCAGATAGAAAAATTAAGATCAAATAATAATGGAAGATCTGGAGTGTAAAGTTTTAATAGTTGAGTATTTCCATCATTTATATCGTACTCTTTATTTTAAAAAATAGACAAGCTTACAAAGATGATATCTATCCCTTAATTTTCAAAATGCTTAAAATACTTCTACTTTCATATATGACTGTGCAATCTTAATGTAAAGTTTAATCTCCATGTATCATACTGAAATGTCCTCAACATATTGTCTCCCCTCCAATCATTTAATGTTTTGCTTCTTGGCAAGTTAGCTTGATCTTTGAAATCCAGCATTTCTTCTCCAGGCTTATAATATCTTAGCTCACCTCTTTGGAGAGAAAGTACTTGGGATGCTGCAAGCTCATCAGAGGTCTTAAATTATCCTTCCTGAAAAGCCCAACAGGTAATATTGACTCGAAGCTCCTCTAGCAATGCTTGGACTTTGGGCTGCAGGAAAGATTTATTGTGTGCATCTTCCTGGTTCTCCTTGAATTTTCCATTCGAGCTTAGACCCTCTCTCCCCCTCCCCGATTGAATATGGAATTAAAGTAATATAATTTCAGTCTTATATATAACATCTAAAGATCGGTAAAAACCAGGTCCTTACCTGGAAATAATTCCAGTTGAATTCCAGCGGGGAGAGTAGATGCAAGAGAACTGTGCTGTAACTTTATCCAGAGGAGCTATTTTTTCATTGGAACCGTTTGCTCTAAGTAAACCTACCATGGTATAGTGGGGTTTATGGTATGCTTATGTAGTTTACCGCATAAGCATACATTTAGAAAAAAAGAAGGTGTATTGGGTTTGCTGCAGAGGGCGTCACCCTATGTTGGTAGCTTGCCCTTACCTAATTCTCAGAAGTAAGACGGAAAGGAAAAGAAGAAACTTACAGAAGGGAAGGTAGACTGTTAAATCCCATCAGCGCGGGCACAAGGACGAACCATCCAACAAATCTGGAAGCAGCTGCGGGCTTCACTTTAGCAACGTCACCTCCTCCCCTCCAATCGCCGTCTTTCCCCCAGGAGAGCGGCACGCGCCGCTAAATCGCTTGCCACAACACCGCGGGCGTCTTAACGACCGACTTGGCTCTAAAAAGGTTTTAAAAAACACACAAAAACAAACAAACAAAAAACGGTGGGTGGGGTGGGGAGACCCTGCATGATGTTGTCAGAAAAAAATCGCCAATCGGATTCTAGTTGAGCTTACAAGATCTCCTTTCCATTGGTTTAAATGGTCACATGCTTCGTTCTTTCCTTTTCCTTTGAATCGAGACGTTGCCGGGTGAAAGTAACTGGGGGGTTGAGCGGAAGTGCCGTCGCTCCCTTTGGTGAGGATTTGGTGTGGAGGTTTGAATTACGAGCAGGAGAGCTCAGATTGCAATTTTCTATTCCTATCCTTGGGAATCTGGGTGTTACTAAGCTCACAGGAGCTTTCTTGGAGTAACCATAAAAGTTGCACTGAATGCTGGTCGCGGGTGGATTTTCTTTTAGCGTTCTTCTTTAGCTTTTGAAATAGCCCCATACCCCCATTCCCTTTCCTTGCGGAATTACTAGTTTTGAATAGTTGCTTCGGCGAGCAGAAGTTAAGCCGTTGAAACCAAGTAACTATTAAAGGCAGAATGTCTGTTTCATGCAAAACAATTGGCAATCTAAAGGAGATAAGGTTACATTGTATGCATTTGTGTATGTGTGAATATGTGCACACACAAACTTAGCGGCAGCGTTAACAATGACCGGAGCAGCTCTTGATAAGCATAGCCGAAAAATAGATTTTGTTTCATTTTTGCATAGCTGTGTGATGTGATTCACCCATTTGTGATCTTTAAACCGTCAAATCTTAAGACTGCAGATGATCTGGAAGGGGTTAGTAGCAAAGTTAGAGTTGATATTAATTGTGGAAATTATTAAAACAGTGAAAATTACAATGATGTTGTTGCAGGGATGTGACTATCCAGCTAAAGTTGTTTCTCTGACAATCTAAGTCATGCAGAACATCAATTTTCAATAAGGATAAATAAAGTGATGTGACAATTGTTGAGGTTCATGCTATCTTGAAAGTTTAAAAAGCAACAGACTATTGAGAGTATGATATACTGTAGTTGTGTACCTGTTCTGACATATGACTAATGCCCTTAACAACAACAGTATACTTTGTGTTCACACGATAGGCTCTATTATCACTATTTTAAAATCCAGATTAAATATTCTATTTGTCCATTCCTAACTAGTGGCAAGTAAGCAGATCAAATACGTAAGGGGAAATTTGCAAAGCTGATTTGCATATTTAAATGTTGTGATCACTGTGGACAACAATCTTGCTCTTCAAACAATTGAGTAAATCATGATATATTTAAAAACCTATAAGACCTGGTATACTTTCTTAACTTATTTTCTCTGCTGTTAATATATTGAATATATTTGAAAATCATATATATCTTGAATAAAAAGTAAGTGAATTGGATTTATTTTAAGCAAATGCCTATCGATGAAATAGATCCTGAAACTAAAAATTGTAGATATATAATTAATAATTCTATAATAGCTAATATAATATCTTCAATTAAAAGACATTTCAATTTGACATACATATTATTAGTATTTATGTTAAATAATTATTTTTCTTGATATAAAAGATTTAGATGGAGTTTAAAATTGAACATACATGGAACAGCCTTCCAGTGTCCCATGATCCAATAATAATCAGCCTGAGTCCAGAAAATACAGGAATACTGATGGAATTGAATGCTCCATTTTTCAATGATCCTCCAGCCCCTCCTGGTGAACCAGGAAAACCATTCGATGAATTATGGGACTATGAGGGTAAGTAAACTTATTGTATTAAGACTTAACATTTTGAATATTCTGATAGCAATTCTTGCCTAGAGGTTCATTTTTTTTTGTTTTTATAGGTATACACTGTAGCAAAATGCCGATGTGCCAAGTGTTCCTATTTGGGGTGCCTATAGACCATTTTGTTTTTAGCATTTCTTTGCTACTGGCTTAGCTATATAAGATTTACATTTTTCACAGAGCCCAAACTCTAAATTTAATTTGAAAGACACAATATATAAATTCTACTGATGGTCCTATTGCTTTTGCCTCTGAACATTGTAAACCTATAACGTCTAGCCATAAACTATGGCAGCAATTAAAATCTTCCACTTTTTTCTGAACATAAATATTTAGGTACCATAATCAAATATAAAGTGGCTAAAGATATAGTTCTATCAATAAGACTTAATATCTTTAGTGAATCAATTTTCAGGTTTTTACTAAAAACACGTCAGTTTTATATCTAGCCTTTTCATATGATGAAACTATGTTGTTTGCAAGCACTTCTGCACTTCTGTCTGTTTTTTAGCAAACCACTCTCTGCTATTTGAGCCCTCCCATCTTTCATACTAGATAAATGAATTTGCAGAAATACTTGATCAAAATAGATTTTATGTTATTAATGAGACCTCAAACTGCTCAGCATATTGCTGGTTTCTTTAGTTTACTGACTTCTGTGCTGGTATCAAAAGTTTTTAAAAATGATTTTGATAAATCTAGTATCTTAAATATTTGTATATTCATATGCAAATATGCTGTTAGAATTTTAATGCAACTTAATTTTCTCTTGTTGTAAGTCATATATTACTATTTACACATGCTTTTCTGATCTTACCAAGATAGCCATTACCCTCTTGAGGTAAGTTTCATAAATTAGCCTATTATCTGTCTTCATTATCATTCCCCTTTCTTCATTATGACTGTTCAAATTAATTAGATTTGAAATGTTTTGCCTGAACAGAAATATTACTGTGAAGTGAAACTGATTTGTTTAATTGGCTGTTTGATTTTTCCATTTGATGTTTCTCTAATGCCACTGAAATTGAATTGTTTTATCCTGAACATAAGTCTTTTCACTTTACACCATTGTTTTGCAAACAAAAAACAAAACAAAAAACAAAACAACTTAAAAGGATATGCAACCACTTCAGCATCTACGTGTATATTTTTTTTTTAAAAAAATGCTTATCAGTTGAAGACAAATCTCAGCTGGTAATGCATTTTATGAGCTCTAAATTTGATTGTGTTGAGACATATATTTCCAGAACTTCAAACAGGGATTTAAAAGTTAACATATGAATGCCAAGTTGGAGTCTGCATAAAGAAGTTGCACATTGTGAAATAAATATCTTGTGGAAGCCATTTGAATAGACTTGTCCTTAATTTTTCACCCTAATTGCATTAAAATACAATATTATGATCTCCAAGTAGTTATTTTTCATACATATATTTAGTCCATTAAGTCTGAATGTCTGTCGTAGTTTTGTTAAAATTTGTCATAGTTTTAAAACAATGATGACCATGATAAAGCATATCCAATGTCTCTGATAGAAGCTTGTACAGTTAGTTTGTTTTCTGAATAAGGCTAAAGTAGGCTTCTAGAAAAGATTTTGCAATTTTTTGCATCTTTTGTGTGTGTGTGTGTGTGTGTGCACGTCTTTGAGTCAGTGTTGACTCTTGGAGAATTCTTGGATTAATCCCTGCAAGATTTTGAAAGTGTTTTGGCTTCTTCCCTAGGACTGAGAGAGGGTCACTGGCACAAGATTATCCAGTTGGGTTCATGCCTAAAGCAGGAATAGAAATCAGACTCTCCCAGTTTTTAAACTAATGCCTTAACTATTACACCAGACTAGCTCTTACTTTTGCATCATTAGGGTAGGTAAAATAAGACCACAGTTATGGATGTTGTATTCAATGTTCTTTGTGTCTATATGAAATATACAAGGTAAAATGAACAACTGTTATATGGTTTTAGTTGTAGAAGCCTTCTTCTTGAATTACCAAACCCAGCAGTACCTGGAAGTAGAGCTCTGCCCGTAAGTAGATATTTCAAATAATTTTTAGAATGTTCTATAGCAGTGATTCTCAGCCTGCGATCCGTGGACCCCTGAGAGGCCATGATGTCTCATAGGGGGTCTACGAACGCTTGAAGAAATGTTATGATTTGAATCTTGGATTAAGTCTTGGTGTTCTGTGGCCATGGTTTTTGACCACAAAAGGTATTTAAAAAGGGTCCGTGGTGAACAAAAGGATGAGAACCACTGTTCTATAATAATTACTTAAGCAGTTTTTCATTACAGTCATGTTGTTTTTTATATATAGCGTCTTGACTGCTGACAACTGCCTGGACAAGTTCCTGCAGTTTTCTTGGGAAGATTTTAGAAGTGGTTTGGCCTTGCTTCCTTCTCGAGCTGAGAGAATGGACACCCATTCGAGCTGGCTCAAGGACACCCAAGTGGCTTCATGCCCAAATCAGGGACTAGAACTCATCATCTGCCAGCTTCTAGCCCATCTCCTACTTTCGAGCCTGGTACTTTAACCACTACACCAAATTGGTTTACATTTTTAAAATTATGTGTGTATCTCTATCTCGAGATACCTATGTATACATACATACATACTTAAAATAAGGTGAGCACCAGGGTGATAAAACTATAAAAGTTTAATTTAATTTAAAAACGCCAAGCTTTCGCCGTCACCTGTCGGCATCCTCAGGGCTTAAAACGCCAGGGAGTGAGAGAGTCTCTTATAAGCAAGCCAAAGTCTGCGCCCGGCTCCTCGATCTCGTCATCAGACCTAATTGGTTGGATTGTGCTCCGGTGACTCGTTTCTTCCTGCACCCCTTTTTTTCGCGTGTGTCCTCATTTGCCTTCTTTTCTTTGAGCTCTAAAGTAGGTGGAGCAACCTCCTTGTCTCTCTGATTGTCTCTGTTCTCTCCCTCGGGTTTATCTAGTGGTTTGCATTTCTCCTTCTCCTTCTCCCAATCCACATTTGCACGACTATTCTCTCTCTGAATGTTTTCCCTTTCATCCCTAGTACCTCCCCCTTGTGCCCAACTGCTGTCAAGATGGTCACATGTACCACTCTGGGTTAACTGGGGTGTGGTAGTAAGCTGGGATGATTCAATAAGTTGTTTGTCTATGCAGCCAGTCCCGTAGATGCGGCTAAACCCAGTTAACGTGCTCCCCCCCTTTCTTTCGTCTCCTGCGCTCTTTTTCCCCGCGTTATAAACAAAGGTCTCGGTCTGGGGGGAGGTGGGGTTACGATCCTTCCGAACGTCACAGCATTCCTCTTCCATCCCCCTCCTCGCTCCGTTGCCTCTCATTCTTGCGTGCCTGTGACAAGGATCTTCGGAGTCGATGGGTGCTGTTGATGTGAGGCGCGGTAGGCTGATCCCGCAAGCTCCGCCCTCTCGCGCATTCCTCCATCCGGGTTCGCTCTTCTCTCCGCTCTCCAGGGTGTCCATCAACTTGCAGTCGCTCCTAGAGCTATCCCACACCCCATACATCCCCAACTCGGTCGGCATTACAGAATGGGGGGGTCGTCCCATCTTCTTCGGATCGATCGTCCTATGCCTCTCGAGCCGTAGATGCGGTGTTGGTTTTAACAATCCCCCCCATCTCCGTCTATATTGCCTTCTGCTGTATCAGTTGGAAAGTCCCTGGTGTTCATAGTATGGGGATTCTGGGTTTTAGTTGTTATCGCCCTCCTGGTCTTTTCGGAGCGTGTCAACATTGTGGGGGTGGTGGGGATTCTCAGACGTTGTTCTTCATCCTCTGAGTTGTCCACGACTAGTCGGGGGGTTGGCATGTTCCCCTTGGTTTTTCCACTAGGTCTGCTGTCGGGCCGTCGGTAACGGGATGGGTAACTGGCCGCACTCCGTGATCTTAATGTCAAGTGTGCAGAGCACACTTTGGCTTGCTTATAAGAGACTCTCTCACTCCCTGGCGTTTTAAGCCCTGAGGATGCCGGCAGGTGACGGCGAAAGCTTGGCGTTTTTAAATTAAATTAAACTTTTATAGTTTTATCACCCTGGTGCTCACCTTATTTTAAATATGAATATTCCCAGGGTTCATATTTTTAGTGTTATTAACCATACATACATACATACATACACCATATGGCTATACATTGCAGGAGAATTTACTAAAAGTAGTCCTGTATCTTTAATGTTTTTACATTTATTATTAGCTGATGGTTGCTGTTTTGCATGTTGACAGTACTATCTTCATGTAACATCTAATAAGTACACTCTGGCTGGAGATACAAAGCAAGTATTTTTCTGTTATCTTTATATTATATTTTTATAGGCATGGCCAACATCTTGTATTATTCCTTTGTGGCAAACGGAATATCTGCAGAGTAAGTGAACCATTTGAGTTAATTTCCCCCTAAATATGTGAGTGACTCTGAGAAGAAGGTAAATCAGTGTTTTAATTTTTTTAATTTTTTTACTTTAACCCAGAAAGAGCTTCCTTTAATATTTGAAGTTTCAAAAACAACTACCAAATGGAGGGGCCGTGCTCATTTGCCTTGGAATTTTTTTCCTCCCAACACTGACAGATTTAATGCATTTGCAATTCATGGAACAGATGTGAATAGAACATATGAAGCACTCTATCCTATTCCTCATAATGAAGTTCACGATAACCAGAAACCTGATTTGTAAGTATATCTGTGATGCCATTTTTTATGATCTGTGTTGCCGTTATGATTATTGAAAGTCTGGTATAGGGAAAAGAATATTTTATTGTCCTATATCCTAAGAGTACAGTTTTATAACTTTATTATATTTATAGTCTACTTTTCATACAAGATCTCAGGTAGTATGCCTCCACAAACTGTGAGACAGGTTGGGTTCAAAGACCAGATAAGGTCCAAAGTCATCTCTCTGAGACTGGGTTTGAAACTCAGGCTGTCTATCAAACTGTAACTCTCAAACCACTACAGGTTTGAGTATAAATTATCAAAAAAATCTAGATTAATTTTGGAATACATCTTAATGTTCTGAATGTGGCTCAGTGGTTAGAATGCAGTACTGTATTGCAGGCTAACTCTGCTCACACTTCCAGGAGTTCGATTCCTTCAATCCTGACCAGCTCAAGGTTGACTCAGCCTTCCATGCTTGGTAAAATGAGGACCCAAATTGTTGGAGGCAATATGCTGATTCTGTAAACCATTTAGAGAGCTGTAAAGCACTGTGAAGCGGTATATAAGTCTAAATGCTATTGCTATTGCTAAGGCTGAAAAAACCCTGGTATAAAATGTGATATTTATGTATATATAAACAGCTGTCAAAGATGTGAACTTTGTTTCTTGAATGAATGAACTATCCTAGTGTTTAATAGAGTACAATTTTTTATTATTGTCATTATTCTTTGTAGCAATTCAGTAAGAGTGAGAAAGGTTGAATATATGCTTGCTTTTTCTTGCAGCCATTGTCTGGAATATTTTAAAAAAATCAGTTTCAAACAATTAATGGGAGAAGATTGGAAACAGATTGAATCAGACATGTGGAAATCATGCATTAGATGAAAAATACAAGAATATCATGAGGATTTGGCTGAACAATTTTTGTGGGCAGGGATCTATCTTTTTAAGACTGCAGGTGAGCTTTCGTTTGAAAAAATAGGGACATTTATCAAATTAGAATTATTCCTACTGAATTTTATGGACAAGGAATTAGAAAAGAATTTGGAATTTGGAAAATATAATTGTTGTAAGATTATTCTATAAAAAATGGAAATACGATGAAAAACATTCAGCAGAAGACTGACATAAAAATAACTGAACTTGCAGAAATGATGAAGCTGATCAGTTTGATGAGAGAAAAAGAAAGGGAATCTTCTTTTTTGAAACACTGGAAGCTTTATATAAACTTTTTGCTGAAAGAAAAAAATAAATCAATGATTTCAGGATAAAAAGGGAGAAAGTGGATAAAATATTACTTGATAGAAAGGTACAATTGTATGTTTTCTTCTTTCATTTCTTGAAATTTTTCCTTACTATCTTGTTTTGTATATTTTTACTTTTATTACATTGAAATATATGTGAGTATGTGTGCACATGCATGCATGGACACTTAACACAGCTGATTTACTTCTTTTAAGCTTTTATAAAGATGACAAATTAAGCTACTGTAACAGGCAGAGGTGAACTAATTATTAGTTACTAATAAAAATAAGTCAGGGGCATTAACCTCTATTTCTAATGCAGATTAAGGTAGATTATTGGACACAGTTGATTTTCTTATAGTACTAGAAAGTCTATAGTGGATTAAATGGAAGAGTCTTGGCATCAGGAAAATTTATATCGTATATTCCAGCATATAAGGCGACCCTGCGTATAAGACGACCCCCGTCTTTGGCGCCGAGTCACATGCCTAGAAAATCGTCTTATACGCCGGAAACTACCGTAATTTCCGGCGTATAAAACAACTTGGTGTATAAGACGACCCCTGACTTCGGTGCCGATTTTAACACTTGCAAAAGTCGTCTTATACGCCGGAAAGTACGATAGATAATGTTTATGCAATATGTCTATATTTTTATAATAAAATAATTTTATCAGTACCTGGAATCATGTAAAAGTTTTGCTTCCTTTCATCTCTGCATTTTATTATTATTTAAATAAAATCATTTCAGTTTATAATTTAATCATAGAATTTTTATTCACGGTGTGGAAATAGATGCCAATTGAATTTAGTAGACTTAGTCGCAATGCATAGAATTTTAGCCTTCCTTTAAAGTTTATATGATAATGGCTAGGTTTATTTTTTTATATTTCTACAATTTATAGGCCACTTAGCTCCCAATAACTCTGGGCATCTTACAATCATAACATTAAAAAAGAGACATAAAAGAGATTATGAACAGCCTCAATGCAAACATATGAACCAAAAAAATCCAATCCAGTAGGTGCTTAACCTTTAGCCTGCCTCAAAGCCAGGGAAAATAACTAGGTCTTTGTTTCCTCAATGTCATCAGGGTGAGAAACATCTGGATCTCATGACTGAATATCTTTCCAAAGAAGCTACACTTCCTGGATTTAGTCAATAGATACTTCTTGGTTGATAGGACCTAGTCTATCCAATCTCAACTAGAGACAGATCTTTCTTCAAATAATGCATTAATTTTAACCAAAATGAGATTTATTTAATTTTGACTTAAGTTACCATGGTTCTGCTTCGTCTGATATACAAATCCAAGCTGCAAGCCTTAATTAAATTATGACTTAGTGCAGTATGAATTATCAACTTAAAACAAGGAGGTTGGAGTACTGAAATTGCTATTGGTTTTCTTGACTAATATCATTTTTAAAGCTATAAAGTAAGAGTATGGAACCTGTGGGCTCCTAATAACTTCATTCACTGTCAGATAGCTAGGTCTGTATATCTACTCATTTCAAACAAATACATGCTTGCTCTGGTTTGTAAACAGCAGGCAGCTGTATACAAACCAGCTGCTTCCTCAGCAGCTGCATATACCCCAGCTCCTTCCTCGTTTTGTTGTTTTAAACTGCAGGAATTGTTAAGGTTAGGAAAAGGAAAGGAAAATTAGCTCAAGTTAAAAGAACCACAGTAGAAAAGGGGGGGGGGGGAATTAAGGAAAGCAAAAAGGAGCTGTTGCTTCAGGAATCTTTGTTTTAAGGAATGAGTAAGTCTAGGCAGAAAACTACTTTAAAGTCTTAATTTTGTTTTCAGTTTGTGCTTGGGATTAATTTCTTTATACCAGCTCAGTAATTGTGTACTTTGGTCAGCCTTGTGGAGTAAACCAGATAGGAACCACAACCAGTTGAACTATTTCTACTTTATGTAAAGCTATATTGACACAATTTTGCAGGTATGAAAGTATAATTCTATCACCCTCCTTATCCTTTACAGCCCAAGTATGTACCTATACATGGATGGATCTTTCTGAGCCTTTTGGGCTGCCTACTATCTAGCTGTGGGACTATGCTGTCTCTTACCTGAATACTGTCTCTTTGCCCAGTCTCCCAAGGTCTTTTCCAGAAAAATTAGAGTTTGTAATGTCAGTTAAAATTTCTTTACAGTAGGATTGCCTCTATGTAGGAGCAGCCTAGCAACACTTGTCTATCCAGAATTGTATATTTTTTCATGGTAGATTAAGATGTTATATTTGCATCTCTTCCATCACTCATTTTACATGGTAGTACTTACAGTTAAAAATGTTTTCATTCTCTTTTATTTTTTAAAAATAAAGTTTGAGTCTATTTATCTCTTGTGAAATTGGTTTATCTCCTAAAATGAAAGGAAAAAAAGCAGGATTTTGTTAGCTATACAACTAATGCTAAAAGGCCAGAAGATGGTGCTAGAAAATCTGTTTGTTTTTTCTTTTCATTTTAATTTCCTGGAAAAGCAATGAAGCTTGTGGGAGTTTTATCTGTCTCATACACTGTGGCTCAGAGGAAGATACTGGGTGAAGGGTTTCTCTGGAAAACAGATGGTGGCAGCAGGTATACCAACCCACCACACCAAGGCAGGAAGCAGAGATGGGGTACATAAAGACATTAGGTTTCCAATACGGTAATTTTCCAATTAAATAAGTAATTCGAGTTTCAAAGTGAATTAAACGCAAAATATTTTATCTGTACTCGCCAAAGAACTTTTGGAATCAGAATTCTTTCGGAGGCTTATGGATGATATATTTAGTTTCTTTCCTGTCACATGCTGAAGCACTTACTGATTCAAGTCATTTTGTCATCTTTAATATGAATATTCTCAGTGACCCATCAAGCTCCTCAGGGTGTTACAGATAGCAAATTTGAGCTGTTGTAATGCTACTTTTGGGTTTGTGAAAATACTAGCCTTTCTGTCTCCAGAATAACCATTATTTATAATTTTATTTTGATAGTAAGGTGGCAGGTATTAAATATCAGGCTTTAAAATTATTTATATAGTTGCCATTAAATTAGCAGGATGAAGTTTTCAGAGGCATTTTTTCTACAGTTCAAATGTTATCCAGTCATTCTGCAATCTACAAGGCACCGATAACAGCTTTAGCAGAAAAATGACAGGCAAGGTAGATTTATGCAAAAGACCCAGCTGCAGCTGCTACCCGTTCTTCAAATGAAACCCGATTTCTAAGCAGCTCTGCTTGAGGAAATGCAGCCCCATCATTAGCCAAAGCTGGAATATTTGGAATTGGAAGGCTTTATATACAAAGTCACTTTGTCTTGCTGAGATTGACTCTAAAATAGTTCATCTCCATCCAGACCCTCATAGCTTCCAGATACCAGGAGAACACCTTCACATTATCTCCTGTTCAGCCAGCAGTTAAAATGCACAGCTGGGTATCAAGTACATACTAATTATACATGATTCTAGAGGCTTTAAGTGGATATTAAAAAAAGATGCTACACAAAGGAGGACTTAGCTTCTCATCTGAATTGCCAGCAACTGAAATTGCACTTGAGGAGAACCATGTAGCAGAGCCCCAGCCCATATTTGCAGTTAGTCTATAAGGATGTCATGATAAATGGTATTGAAGGCCACTAAAAGATCAAGCAGAAGCAGGAATGTTCATTTTATCCCATCACTACAGGACAAGAGTGACCAATGTCGATTCAGTCGGGTCCGTTTTCCTTAAAATTCTTTGCAACTGCAATCCCACCACTCTCTTCTTTTTGAAAAAAATCAGGTTTGATATCACCTAGTTATTAAAAATTGCCAAGTCAAATGATTGCTTTTGGGGAAAGAATGTATCACCCACCATTTCAAGGGAGATGGAAGTATTTCTTTAAAGAACCATTCATCACCACTTAAAATCAGCTTCCTGGTACCTTCCTGGATGCTTTCATCGACCAGTCCATATTCTGCCTATTTATATGCTATATAAATACTATCTTATAAATAACGATGCATTCATATAGTAGACAAGCAAACCACATTTTATTTTAACATGAATTTAGCCACTGAATCAAAGTATGGCCTACAAACTGTTTTAAGCCATGCTAGATGATTCTGGGTTAGCAGTTATTTGCAAACTAGGCTTTGCCTATACAAGCATCATACTAAACTGAATTAACTTTCTAAAATATGATTGGCATTATTCATCTTGCTGGACTCTGAATTAAGCTTTAAATTTTTTTTTACCATACCCAGTACTGTATTTGCTTAGCACATTTTGCTACTGTGGTGGACAAGTATTTCACATCTTAGAAATAAACCTGCATTTATTGTCTATCAATTTAGGCAGAATACAGTGTATGGGGAAGCTATGATGGGCTAGTAATGAATTCTGTATTTAATTTTACAGATTTATCCCAATATATTCATACTGAACTAAACAAAATCTTTAAGCACATAGGATCAGAGCATTAATTTAGAAAGGATTTAGGTGACTAAATTTAGCTTTCCTTTTTCTTTTACTTTCTTCCTTCAGTAGCTGATGGTGATTGTTCAGCAACTATATTGCTATGTGACATGAGGATATTCTAAACAATGTTTAGTAATAGAATACAGTATGTGTTTTAAATATTACACCTTTGAATAAGATTGGATATTTAAAAGTGAAAACAGTGTTTATCTAAGGTAGTGGAATCCTATCCAGCACCCAAATAGCCAAGTCCTTGAACCAGAGGGCCCCATAACCCAAAGCCTCTCATAGACTTCAGAAATAAGGATAAGACATTCAAGCATCACTTAAATCACCAGGGGATATGTACATACTTTATGGCACCCTATGAGCTCGCCCAACAGCATGGTATAGATGTTATAAAGGATAGATAATAGGGCCAAGAGTAGGGTTTCTATTTCCCAATGAACATAACTGGAATTGGTCCTCAAGAAAGGTGGTGAACCAGCATAACAACATGTCATGCTACCTACCCCCAATCTTCTGAGCTGGTCCATGGTTGATGGTATTGAAAGCTACCATGGGAGCAAGAATGGATGCACTACCCACACCCTGCCCATGCCATGTGGATGCAAAAAGGACAAAGAAGTAGTGGCTTTGCTGTCCCTACTGCCACAAGATAGGCATTAATAGGGCTCTCACCCATGCTCAGTCTATTTCAGTGGTTTTCAATCTTTTCTTTACCATAGATCACCTTTGAAAAAAATTTCTGGTTACGAACCATGGACACAGACTGTCAAGATTTAACTCTAGATTTAAATCATAACATTTCTTAAAGCCTTTGTGGACTCCTTGTGATGACCGCAAGTCCCCAGGTGTCTGTGGACCACAGATTGAGAACCACTGGTCTAGTTCATGCTTTGTTGAACACCAGTGATGCTAAGGTCCTCTGCACTATAAGAGTAAAAATAGACAGACAGAGAGACAGACAGACAGACAGAGAAAAAGTAACTGGATAAATTCATTAAAGCCACAGATAACTAAAGTGTGGTTTAGCTCATTGTCAAAACAAATTTGGTTTCTCAATTTTTCCATTTTGATTACAGTTCAAACAATTTCATAATCAACTTGAGATTTTTTTAAAAAAAATAGAATTTGTACAGCCACTATATACTATTTTGCACAAATATTTTATAATGTATACATTTTTATGCATTTTCACACTTAATGCTTATATAATTCTGCAAGCAGCTTTCATAATGCAATTCATTTTTGTACATTCTTTTGTGTACATATCACATTTTCCCCCATATTTTTCAAAAAGTACAGATTTTTATTGAAAAGTATAAGTGAATTTCAGTTCATATATTGGCTTGCTTTTGTGAAATTAGATAGCTTGCATTAACATGAGCTGAACAGATTTATCTCCTATGCCTAGTTTACAATTTCCTGTAAAATGAGTTTTGAGGTTTAATTAGGTCTATCTTCTCTTAGCCTTAGCCAGCTTCCTGTTTTAATTTGTCATGTAAAGTGAGAATTTAAGAAGTTTAAAGTGTTTAAAATTTGCTTTGCAAAATGCTATTAACTAGAAGGTCTCTGGATTAATTTAGCAGCCAGGTCTGCTCTTTCAGCCATAAGCCAGGCTGTCAGGCAAACTTGATTACACTTTAAGTGGGATGCAAATGAGTTGTGACATTATATCATTTCACATGAAAGGTTCATTACTTGCATTAAGTTGCACAATGCTCTTTCCTAAGCCCAAGCTCATTACTTTTTGGGGCAGGAGGTATTTTTTAATGTAGTTGGATGTGAGGCTGATATTTTCTCTTCTTATGTTCCTTCTTAAATGTAACATGTTTCTTTAATAATTTAAGCTTAACATTTTGAAGGTGACCAAAGGTATAAAGTGAATTAGTTTGGATATCCTTAAATTCACTCCTTGTTGGTTTTGTTTTTTAAGCTATCAACAACAATATAAATTGAACCAGCACACAGGCATGCACAATTCAGAAACAACATTTAAGCCATCCACAATGCAATTTTTCAATGTTCTCCAGTACTCAGCAAGAAATATTCCATACCGATTGATATAATCTTTGGATTTGTGAGAACATTACTAAAATAGTGTTTTCTTTCTCTCATTGGAAAACTTAAGGATTTATTTCTTTATGGAATTTATTGATTGATGATGATGTCAGCACTCTAAGTTATTGTTGACTCCTAATGATCACATACATTTTCTCCATGCTGATCTATCCCTAACCTGGTTTTTCAGATCTTCCAGTGATGCATTTCTAGTCATAGTAATTGAATCCATCCATGTTGCAACTGGTTGCCCTCTTTTTTTCTAACTTTCCCATCCTTAAAGTCTCTGAACATCAGAAAAAAGAAACAGATCATCTATACCAGCGATCCCCAACCTTTGCGGCTTAGCAGCCCGACTGGGGGGGAAGAGGGGAACTGTTGAGCTGCATACAGTGGGCCATGGCTCAGAGGTTGGGAACCCCTGATCTATACAATATCTTCCAACAAAATGGATATCCGTGCAATTGTCAGCTTCTGAAATGAATCTGGCTGAAGCCATTTTGGTCATTCTCAATTGCCACACTGATGGGGGGGGGGAGAAAAGAAAGGTTGAAGATATTGCTAGACATAACACAGAACGATCTTGTGGGAACCAATGTCATCTCCACAGGTGTTGGAAGATGAAGAGGTGGACAGACTAGAGCCCGCCAATTACCCTTATTGGGTAGCGTGATTTGTGACATTTGGGAGGAAGGGAACTATTATATTTAATTACATTGTATCCGTGAGAATATTTTAGAATTGGTTTCACTTTTGATTGTGCTCATATAATGTATCCAATAAACATGTTCTATAAGGAAACCTTAAACCTCGAATTTCTGATTTGTTGGGATTGTAAAGGTGCCTGACCACTCAACCCAATATATCACAAACAGGCAGAAGACTAGCAGAGCACATCCATGAACACCTTTTGACCACCACTCAGAAGACATGATGAAAGCTCCTTAATTTCACAATACATGGGCAGATTTAACCAGAGTTTTAACCATGAAACTGTGACCATGCTAGACTAAGCCAAGTCCAAAAATGCTAGAGAAGTCTGGAAGCCTGGCCTGCTGACAAATCAGTCTTCAACAGGCATATAGATATAACATCTGTATACATCAACAAACCAAAAAGGGAACAAAAAGACCAGAACACCTCGCCAACAATCAATATCCAGATGAGCAGAGATTAACACCAAGATTAACATCAGACAAACAATAAAGAACAATACTCCAAAACCCCAATCAAGGAACTGCCAAACAAGCTAACAGTTAACAACCCAAACAGACCACTCCCACCAACCCTGACAGAGCAAGCCGCTAGAATATAAAATTAGAGCAAACCCTATTCCCTACTAGCACTGATACCTAGTTTGAGTAATGAAATATCTGCAAGAAAACAATCAAGGTCAGAAAACATCAAAACTTCATCACTAAAGTTATTTCACTTGCATTTATATTGTTAGTGCGTTTAGCAACATTTGAAAAATTAAACCATTTCTAGTTAAAAAGAAAAGGAACTGCAGAAGAAATCTTAATAATAACTGTTTAGTTTCTATTCATGTCTTTGGTGTTTACTGCTCAGTCCTAATCATCTTGTGTGAATGTATATTGCAAACATTTTTATCCGTTTTCAGTCATAATGAATTAAATAAAATTAAAGTCTTTTATTGTAAAACAACTGTTTTTCTCCAAGCTTAAAAAGCAATTGCTTCTGCATCTGTAAGCTATCTCCATCATTGGTGCTCTGCTGAATGCAAATGTACATCAAAGGAAAGATTTGTCCCTAATACAACACAGAGAATTTTATGCAGTCTTGTACTCTAGTCATTCCCCTTCCCTACAAAACAAGCCATCTTGTCTTCCTCATGGTAGCAACAATACTTACACGCATAAGCATACCACTCATACGCAAGCAAAATGATTAACGATCTCTAGCAGAAATAATGATAATAAAACAAATTGGTTTGTTTTTTGTAAGAACAGAGGAAAGTTGAGTAAGTTTATCAATTGTTTTTAATTATAGTTAAATTTAGTTTTAAAACTGCTAATTTAATTTTCTTTCAGTAATGGACATAAAATCTATTTCCACTTAATGTTCTTTTACTGCTCATAGCACAAATATGTAGTAAAATTATCTCTGGCTTTATTGGTTTATATTTTTTCAGTATTTCTTTTGAAGAGTTGGTAGTTTATCTTGAAAATTATTATTATGATGATAATTTTTTTAACACTCATGAAAATATGTGACTAATGACATGGGTATCACATGTTCTAATAACAGATTGTTAAAAATATATTAAACAGCAAAGAAGTCTCCTTCATTTCAAGGTATGTATATAACTGAATGACATTTGCAACATTATGAAATTGAAAGAGGGAATGAGAAAAAAAGAACTTTCTGTAATCACGTCACAACTACGCAATTGATTCAATCTGCTTGTCTATATCCTATTTGGGGCTATCAGTACCTTTCCTACTAGTTGCCAAGTTAACAAACCATACTATGGAAGCTTTTTGTTAAGTTGAATTTCCGAAGTTTTCTAAAAGCAAAAGGATTATTTTTTAAATTATTTTTCTACTCCACTTTCATTCCAAAACGAATGGAACATTTTAGACTCTGTAGACCTCTTACCATTTTCCAAAAGGAGGGGGAAAAGAAACAGTCCTTTTCTTATTATTTTTGCAAGTCATGTTTTCCAACTTGAAAGTCCTGTCTTCAGTTATATAGAGACTGACTATTCATTGTCTAGGGAAAAGCAAATGTTAGTAAACATAAATGGAGAAAGGTGTAAAGGAGAGCAGATCAGAGAGGAGAGTACAAGGATAGGATAGTTTTACTGAATAGACTATGAGAAATTGAGGCAAAACTAATGTACATAAAAGTAGAAGCAATATATTTTGGTAGTGATGGAAACGAATTACAAAAACTGGGCAAGATCAAGGATGATGTTACAGTATTAATAGATGTGACAATGCATGATAGTAAGGGATTTAAAAGGCAGTTGATAAGTTTACTCTTGGGCATATTAAACAAAGGCTGTAGTCGTATTCAGATACAAGTAGTCTTCAAATTGCAACAGTTCATTTAGTGACCATTCAAAGTTACAACATCACTGAAAAATGTGACTTATGACCATTTTTCACAATTACGACTTTTGCAGCATCTCCATGATCACATGATCCAAATTCAGATGGTTGGCAACTGGTTCAAGTTTATGACCATTGCTGGATCCCAACGCCATGTGATCCCCTTTTGCAAGCTACTCACAAGCAAAGTCAATGGAGAAACCAGTTTAATTAACAACCGTGGCAAGAAAGGTCGTAAAATGGGGCAAAACTCATTTAATAAATGTTTCACAACAACAGAAATTTTGGGCTCAATTGTGGTTGTAAGTCGAGGACTACCTGTATTTAAGCCAGGTTGAATGATGAGATGGTACATGCTGATCCCCCCCTTACATCCTTCAAGGTCCATGACTTGTCCTTTCAGTCTGAGACTTCAGTTACATAACCAAAGCAGAATTCTGTTCTGTAGAATGTATTCTCCTGTGTCTCGCAGAACAAGTACTATTCATACAGATATATGCTCAGGTGCAATGAACAATATATTTAATGCCTACTTAATGTTTAATATCTAACTTTTCATGATTGTTTAGGCACAGGGATCTTTTAAACTGATTTTAATATTTTTTAAAAAATAAGAATAGTTTAATGTTTGATACTATTGTTACTGTGACAAAAATGGCATTTGTTCACAAATAATAAATATGTCGAATATGCCTTTTTCCTAAGATCTTTGATTCCGGCAGATAAAATTTCCTAGCTGCAACACTAATTCAGATCTTCTTGTGTTTCTCTGAGACCAAACTGCGCCACTGTGCATATGAGGGCCAACACTTCTTTTGTTTCCAAGGTTTACCACATTGTAATAATTCATGGAGTTTATGCATGTTTAACTGCATTCTTCTTCTTCTTCTTGTGCCATATCCGTTATTGGACGTTGGCGATCATGTTGGCGATCCTGTTTTTATCAGCAGCCACATGAAAAAGTGCTGCTGAGTTTTGTCCAAACCAGTCCCTTAGATTTTGAAGCCACGATGTTCTTCTTCTGCCTGGACCTCTTTTGGCTTCAATCTTTCCCTGGAGGATTAAATGGAGTATGCCGTATTTTTCTGGGTGTCGCATCACATGTCCGAAATATTCTAATTTTCATTTTTTAATTGTTTTGATGATTTCCTTGGCTTTCCCAGGCGGTTTATCACCTTCTCATTTCTGATTTTGTCAACCCAGTTTATATGTAACAACTGCCTGTAAATCCACATTTCAAATGCTTCTAGTCTCTTCAGGTGGCCTTCTGTCAGAGACCAACTCTTTACTCCATAGAACAGGATAGAAAAAATACATTTTCAGTCTTAGGCTTATGTAGAAGAATGCTGTTCGGGCTTTTTCTATCCTTGTCTTTACTTCAACGGTCATGTCCCAGCTTTCATGTAAATTAGAACCTAGGTGAGTGATCCTTTCAACTTTTTCTACTGGCATTCCTTCTGAATTTATTGGTGGTAAATTAATGGGTTGTTTGCTGATGATCATGATCTTGGTTTTTGAGGTGTTAAGCTTAAAGCTGTATTTTTCAGATATTTCTGTGACGCTGTTGATGAGGAGCTGAAGGTTTTCATGCTTACTGGCAAGCAGAACTGTATCGTCAGCATATCTTAAGTTGTTGATCCAAACACCGTTTACTTTGATGCCAGCATCGATGTTCTCCAGTGCCTCATTGAAGATTGACTCAGAGTAGATGTTGAACAATACATCCCTGTCTGACCCCTTTTCTTATTTCTGCATCAACAGTATTTTTGGCCTAGTCTCACATTTGCTACCTGATGCCAATACAGACTCTTTATTATTTGGATGTCTTTGTCATCTAGTCCCCCTTGTTTCAGGATTTCTAATAGTTTGCTGTGTCTTATTTTATCAAAAGCTTTTTCGAAATCAATGAAGCACATGTAAACATTGTGATTGACATCTCTACAATGCTGTACAAGAACCTGAATGCTGAACAGCGCATCTCATGTACCAAGATTGTTTCTGAAACCAAATTGTGTGTTTAACTGCATATTTGGAGCAATCTGGAATTTTTATAAAGCAGAAAATAATCAGTATTATTATAGGTTGTTTTTGTATTGTCCCTTTCATCTTGACATCTACTGTCAAGATTTGTGCTATGATTCTAATTTGTTTAAACAGTTTTTAGCTCTCTCTCTCTTTTTTTTTTTTAAAATAGAGGCTTAATATAATTTCTTAGCTGTAATTTCTTAGCTTGAAACCAAGTTCCATTTCAAAGAATAATAATGACCAACTAATAGTGTTTTTTGGGAGACAACTTTTACTGATGTTTTAAAATAAATATTTTATACATAATTTTTTGCTTATAGCATTGGCTACCACAAAATTGAAATTCAGTGGCATTTGAAACCAATACTTTGATATATCTGGAAAAAAAGATGCAGTATGATCCACTAAACTTCACCGAAATTACTTTTAATGATTTTGTATATTCAAAATTATTCCAGCACACAGTTATGTAACTGCAAGCTCTGCACTATTCAATATATGGGCAAAATAATTTTAAACTTGTGATCTGAATGCAAAAAAATAAAAATGTGACTGCCTGTTCTCAGCAACAAAAAAACTAGATTATCATTTTTTACTATTAATAGCTATCTTGGTTTTTGCAACCCACAATTGGTAGCACTAATAAGTCTGAAAATAAAATTTCACAGCAAACAATAGTATCATACAGTTAGGGCAGAAACAGGTTATTATTACAGATTCACAATATTTTTGGATATTGAAAGAAATCTTGATAACAGCATTTAAACTCTTAGTGATATATACATGTTTATACAGTATGTCAGTATCTAACAGGCAAATGTTATCATATCCATTTCAATATTTAGTCTTATTTTCAAGTCTTCATCAAATTAATTGAGGACAGCTTTAATTACATTAAAGACATAAAAGCTCCAGACTTCCAAGTGAGGCATGGCAAGTTAAACACATCTCTGGGACAGTGGAAATGACAACATAGTAAAGACTGAAGAACAAAGAGTATACTGGATTTTTTTGGATTCTCTCTAAATAATAAAGAAGATGAGAAATCATTCACATGTGCTTTGGACACCTTGCTCCACGGGAATGGGCTGCTGCAGGTTGAACCCTGGGAGATGAAGGGATCAGCCATCAAGCTCACAACCATGATGGAACCTTTTAAAGTACACTAGTTTGCTAACCTTAGTAGTAGCACACTATCATATCAGTAACAATGTCTGCTTCTATAGACAGACTGTATTAAAAATATTAATAGGAATGACAGATGTGAAACAAACTATGCTTGATGAAGAAACAGTAGAATTGGAAATGTTGGGTAAAAATGTTGATTAGAAAGTAGAGAAGGTTTTTAAAGTGGAAATACAAGTGATAGGCCACATAAGGACTCTTTATTGGATATACCAGTGATGGTGAGCCTTTTAGAGACCAAACTGCAACCTAAAACCCACTTATGCATCATTGGGTGCCAGGTGGGCATGGCCCATTGGGTGGGCGTGGCCCATTGGGTGGGTGTGGCTACAGTGGTAAAGCAGACTGGGTGGGACTAAAAAGTTCAATCAATCAATTCCAACTTTGCAAGATTTATTTTCCCCGCGAGAAGTTGAAATTGACTGAATGAACTTTTTTTTTTGTACACGGTGGCAGAGGCCTAAAGCAAAAAGATTTTATAAAACCCAGCTGAAGGCGATGGCGCCCGTGCCCACAGAGAGGGCTCTGAGTGCTGCCTCTGGCATCCGTGCCATAGGTTCGCCATCACTGGGATATACAAAGGAAGCTGGCTTTTTAAAAATAAGGGAGAAGCACATGATAAACCAAGAATATAATCTGGATATTATTTTTTATGGAATTTACAAAAGAGTGTTGCTAAAACCTTGAAGAAACCTTTGTGATAGGATGAAGAATCAAAGAAAGATCAAATCCTAAAATATTTCAATAAAGTAAAGATTAATATTTTCAGGAATAAGAGGAGTACTAGGGAACAAACAGCTTCTGTAAAAAACAAGCCTACATATGTACCTAAAGAGCAAGACTGATGGAAACATGTCACTCTTAGAAGAAAATAAGTAAGAGCAAAGCCCCTACTATCTACCCCCTCTGGAACTGAACAATTGCTTTCATAGTCTCCCCATGGAAAAGAGCATTTATGAGTAGTTTCTTAAAAAGAGGCACAACCCAGCATTCTTGCGACAGGAAGAAAAATATTCCAGACTTCTCTAGGGGAAAAAAAAGGCAAATATTGGTGATAGGAGATTCAATTCTTAGGGGAACAGAAATTATAGTCTGCCAACCAAGCAGTCAATCTAGGGAGATATATAGTCTCCCTGAAGCAAAAATAAAAAAAAATGTTACTAAGTACTTTACTAAAATAATCAACCACACAGATTACTACTCCTTTCTTCTTCTACAGGTGGGGACCAATGACACAACAATGAATCTGAAAACAGTAACAAGAGATTAGGAACAGCTATGGGAAGAAAGTTAAAGAATTAGGAGCACAAGTAGTGTTTTCATCTATACTTCCAACAAAAGGCCAATAAGGGAGCAAAGGAGTTTAAAAATGAACCTCTGGCTTAAAAACTGGTGTCATCAACAGAACTTCAGCTTCTTAGACCATGGTCTGCATTACGTAGATGAAGGGCTACTGACAAGGGATGGACTGCACCTCACAAGGACTGGAAACAATATATTTGGAAAACGACTGGCTCATCTTATCAAAAGGGCTTTAAACTAAAACTGAGGAGGGAGGGGGGGGAATCTTCATAACCTATAGAATCTAATTCCAAGCAAAAACCACTAGATAACTAATGTAAGGAGGAATGGAGTAAAGAGGAGGAAAAATAAAAAAGGAAAAAATATAATGAAATAGAGAGAGAGGGAGAGTAACTGGAAATCCCAGTTACAAAGTAGAAGATACAAGAAATATACCCAAGACCAATAAAGGACTCAAATGCCTATATACTAATGCTCAAAGTTTAGGGAACAAACAGGGTGAAGTTAATGCTACTACATGTACATGGAGGGAAGTAAGCAGTGGGGTACCACAAGGTTCTATCTTAGGCCCAGTACTCTTCAATATCTTCATAAATGACTTAGATGAGGGAATTGAAGGAGAACTCATCAAATTTGCAGATGTCACTAAACTGGCAGAGTAGCCAACACTCCAGAAGAGAAACTCAGGATCCAAAAAGATCTTGACAAACTTGAACAATGGGTCCTATCCAACAAAATGAGTTTCAATGTGGAGAAAAGCACAGTTTTACATTTAGGCTGGAAAAATGAAAGGTACAAGTACTGATTAGGCGAGACCTGGCTTAAAAATAGTAACTGTGAGAGGGACCATGGAGTCCTAGTGGATGATCACTTAAATATGAGCCAATAGTGTGCGGCAGCAGCCAAAAAAGCTAATACAATACTTGGTTGTATAAACAGAGACATAGAATCAAAATCACGTGAAGTAATAGTACATAAAGCCTTAGTAAGGCCACATCTGGAATACTGCATCCAGTTTTGATCACCACATTACAAAAAAGATGTTGAGACTTTGGAAAAAGTACAAAGAAGAGCAACTAAGACGATTAAAGGCCTGGAGACTAAAACATATGAAGAACAGTTGCAGGTTTGGGTATAGCCAGTCTAGAGAAAAGAAGATCTAGAAGAGACATGATAGTAGTATTCTAGTATTTCAGAGGCTGCCACAAGGAAGAGAGGGTCAATTTATTTTCCAAAGCAGCAGAAGACAAGACAAGAAATGATGGAAACTAAACAAGGAGAGAAGCAACCTGGAATTAAGAAGACACTTCCTGACAGTGAGGACAATTAACCTGTGGAACAGCTTGCCTTCAGATGTTGTGGGTACTTCATTACTGGCGGTTTTAAAGAAGAAATTGGACAGCCACTTGTCTGAAATGGTATAGAGTCTCCTGCTTGAGTGGGGACTGGACTAGAAGACTTCCAAGGTCCCTTCCAACTCGATTCTGATTCTGAGTAAGACGAAGGAATGTAAAATTGGTTTATTTGATCAAGGTTAAAATATGACATGTACCAGGGTTGAAAATGTCTTATTAACTTATAGAAAAGTGAAGAAAATATATCTGTTTATAATCTTGTTGGGGATAAAGAGTTACCAAACTTGGTTATACTTGTGATGAAGATTGGAAATCAATTCTTTATATATTTATTTTATTTTTATCTCATTCTTTCCTGTTTCTTTTCTTTTTCTCTCTTGCACTTCTTACTTTCCATTCTTTCTCTGAGTTTAATTTGTACTAATATTTATTGCTGCAATTAAAATTTTCAATGAAAAGTATATATTTTAAAATAAAAAGACATAAGGTCTCTCATTTGAATCTTAAACCTAAAGTATTGCATCACAAATCTCTAATCATAATCAGCTTTTAAAAGACAAGCTTGTGAACTTTAATTTTATTTTTATGAAATCTCAATTGTATCTCATCAGTTATTTATGTGGTGTAGTATCACTATGTTCAGACACGGATTACTTCCTATCACATGGCACAAGAAAAACGAGATTTTAAAAGCATTTCACACATTCCTCCAACAGGTAATGTTTCATAGATTTTCTTCTCTTCCTTTCCTTCTCAAATATCATTAAAAAAATAATAATAAAAAGCTTGTTTCACCAATGAATGTTTCTATTCTTCTGAGCTTTCATACTTGTGCTTTGAAAATATTGGAGTGGTTGGTCTTCTTGATTGAGTTCCTTCATTTTCTTTCTTGTACCATGATGTATTTGGATTGTTAGATAATGTTTTGAGCATCAGTTCTCTCAGCAATTGCATTTGGTATTGTTTCACCTGTGATCAACCATTTTGTGAATCTAGCAGTAAGTAGAAAATCTGAAAGCATATGGAATGGACTGCCAATTAAACTACAGGGCACTAAAATGCTTTAAAATGAAAGCATTATGGTTTTTCTTGAAATTACTTGCAATTTTCAGAAAGCTGAAGTACTAATCTTCTGAACCTTGTTCATGCCATAAAAATATAACAAGATGAAAAAGTAAAATTGTATTTTTGGAGAAAGAAAGAGGTTAAAAAAAAGCTGAAATAGAAATGGCCAGTCTTTAACAAGTTACTCTTGTTTCCAAGAAATATGTAAAATAAACATGTAAAAGAATAATATTATTCTTTCTGAATAATAACATACAGTATAAGTTGCATTTTATTTATTGAAACATTTTTTCAGCATATTCACGATACAGAGCCCAATTTATTAATTAAATAACTCTGTCATGTAATCCTCCTCCCTCAAGTTGAAACTTGTTTGTTCTAAACACCAAGCTAAAGGTTAAATATTAATATTTAAACCATTCCTGGGATTTATATTACTGCAAACTACATGACTTCATGTAGCCATTAATAAGTAAGAAGTACTTCTTATGTGTTTGATCTGGGAAATATATCCAATCTTTTCAAGAAAAGTAATCTATACTCTACATCAGGGGTGTCAAACTGCCGGCCCGCGGGCTGGATGCATCATAGCAAAACTGCGCCCACCACATTGCCGGCAATGGCAAAAAAGTCTTGATATGTCGTGACACGTCACATGACGTTGCGAGTTTGACGCCCCTGATCTATGTTGTTTGGTTCCATTACTGAGTTCTGAAACTACTCTATATTTAAATTAATGTCTACATTCTATAAAGAGGGACTTTTCATCCTCCAGTTGTTATTCTAGTGTAACTTGGAAGAAAAGCCTCATAGCAGATATTTGTAATGGGCACCCTCTACAGGTTTAGATTTTATGGAATTTCCCAGCCAGAATGGCTATTACTAGAAATTTTGGAATGTTGGAAGATGAGATAGCTTTTCTTAGGAGGGACAAATATTATTTTTAGTCATTACCTTTCCTGAGACTGTTGGTCTATAACATTTTCTCCATGAAAGCACATAATACTAAGCAATCAGAAGGCAGGACAAATTATAGTGACTCTAATAACGCCACATATATTCATAGCCCAGAGTTCTATATTAATATGTAGTTGGTGGAAGGAGCAGGCACACATTTTCCCTTATTTTCAGGGACACCATCAGCAAGTACATGATCCTAAAGTCAGTTCTATGTATTAATCATAACAATACTGTACATTTTCTTGTCATCTTTGTTTTATATTGTATTGAAAAGGGAATGAAGTTAATCACTGTGTCAGGATGAGTGCTGAATGATTCTTCCAGACATGCTATATGACCACCAGTTGCTTCTCTGGATAATTTACAAGGTTCCCTGCTGTATGATAAAGCACAGGTGCTCAAGTTGTCACCCACATCAATGATTTATTAGCTTTTGGAGTACTATAGTCCTTATGTAGCAGATACTAAATCAAGTGAATGTATACAGAAATAATATGTTTTCCAAAGATGACCCATGGAGACTCTTTAACTGCTCCTGCCCTTTTACTACCACTCTTGGTTTTGCCATCTCTTCTCATTATTTCAAAACCCACAGGATTCACATTCTGTCTTAATTCCTAAGCAGCCAAGGCTGCTTCGGTGTTAGTTTTATTGCTGTGGATATCTATTTGAAATGTCATACCACTAAGGAGCCAAGGATAACACAGAAAAGAAGAGACACCCTGGGGTGAAATGGGATCATAAAGAAATTTTGAAGGCTGCAGCAAATCTTTTCTAGTCTGTCCTTCTTTTTGGCATCATTGGCATATGGAGAGAATTTGTCTGTTTTCAGTCCAGTCAGAGCATATTTTTTTTTACATGAGAAAGCTTTTTTAAGCAAATCTATTCAAAGGTCTCATCTTCCAGCATGCCTGACAGTGACTATCAATCAAAGCCATTGCTTGTTGATTATCTGAATACCTTTTGAATATAGTCAAGAAATCTTTAACTACTATTAAATGCCTGCCAAGTATGGACAGAGGGGAAAATTCAGTCAATCAAAGTGTAAGTCTAGTGTGGATGTTGAATCTTAATGAGATGTTATTTTAGGAAAAAGAAATAGAGCAAGGTGAGCTAGATATTAATAGAGAAAACATTCACAGAAGAAAAATATGGTAAGTAGCACAAGTCTTGTTAACAAAATGAGAACATTGCATGATTGAATTGATCATTTTCTGTCTCACTTACAGTTGTAATCCTATGTGTTGTCCTGCCATAGCTTTGATTTGAGAGACAAACCATTTCACCGAAAAGTATCACTCTAGTCTTATGGAATGCAATCTTTTTCTAAGCATAATGAAACTTCCTATAACCCACATAATTCATTTATTGGCTTTTCTTAGCACATTTTTTAGTATCAGTGTAAGGTAACAAGGTTCCCTAAAAGGGCCAATGGCTGTCTCTTGCAATATTATTGTGCTGTAAAGTAAAGGTATAGGTAATTTTTTGGAAAACTGGAGCCTTGACTTTTTACATCAATTTAATATTTTCCAGGTACATTAGAAACACAACTTTCAGTATTTATAAATTAAAGCAACTGGGAATTGTTTGATGAAGTGGAATTCCTCACATATACAAACAATTGTGAGAAATTGTCTACATGATCATTAAAATGTTTATTCAGTTGGCTCAGTTGTCATTAAAATCTAGGAAGATTAGTCAGCTCTACAAGGGACAGTACTTCTTTTTAGTTTGGCTGAATGTGGCAGCCATATACTCAAAGGGTCAGAATCTTAGTAATATATCTTAATATGTGGTATGAGGGAAAGCATATGCATAATTCACTTTTCTCCAGGGACAGAAACCTGGATTTAAAAAAAAACAGAAGACAATTCTATGCAATAATCTTAGATTGCTTGATTATCCAACCTTTTGAGTGTTTGACTCCTAGTGCAAAAATTAGCCATACAACACAGAGGTCAATTTGTATTGGCATCAATTTATGAAGGCTGTGCACCTGGATTCTACAATAAATAAAGGAAAATTTGCTTTGGCTTCACAGCTGCCCAATACTGAAAAGGAAAGAATTTTTTTGTTTTCTCTAACTTCACTATGTTAACTTTACAGAGGAATTATATATTTAGCAGCATCTAACACTCTTTAGTTCCTCAAGTTCCATTTTATTTCATATTGCTGTATTTGTTTTTCACTACCTAGACAATCTTGGCTAATCTTGGAAAAAAATCCCTAAATGGACCTTATTAATGCTTGGATAGAGATAATCAGAATATTCCATGAAACAGCCCTGGAGAAAGGTAATGGCAAACTACTTTTGTACTAATTTTGGGAAAAAGTACATGGACATACAGTTTCTAGGTCTTGAATTTGACTTGACTTTATTTACAGCCTTGCAAGATAAATAGTTTGGTCTTCGCTATTTTCAGTTTTTATTTTAATTGACCTAATATTTTAAATTGAAAAATCTATCGTTTGGTTTATAATTTTAGAGATTTGTTTAACAATAATATTTAAGATATTTGATAATGCATTGCTTTGAGAAAGCCCATTTTTAATTCCATAAATATGCAACTTTGTTGCAAAGGGAGAAATTTATAATACTTATTCAAGAACATTTGAATAACGCTTTAAAAGATATAAAATCCAACCAAATGCATGTGAGATGGAACACAGATTAAATTAAGAAGGTTTTAAACCAAAGTTGCTGGACTCATAATTTGACTGTGACGGTATAGAAAAGAAAGAAGCAGGTTGTAAATAAAAGAGACAAGTTTGCTTTTATTGTATGGGGGTTCACCAAGATATACGAATCAGTTAGGAAATGTTGGGACACTTCTCATGTTTTGGCTGGAGCCAAACCATATTCCTTTAAGTGGAGTATCTCTATAAACATAATTCACCAAAACGAGAGGCGTTAAAAAGCCCCCCTTTTTTAAAAGCAGGGATAAATTACAAAAATGCTCTTATCCTAGTTTCAGATGAAGTGGATTTATATAATAAATATTTTTATAACATTCTGCTACCTTAGTCCAGACAGCTCAATTAGGCCCTTACAATAAAATACAACTTTGTGCACTTTTCTGCACTTAACGTGACTGAAAGACTGTTAGCAAGAAATCACAGAGAAAATAGGTGCTGTTGAGTGTTTAAGGAAATTGAATTGGCACTGTATTTAACTTCAGTTCTGAAAACTAGTAGATAGCCAGGATTCTAGAATAATTTAATTATATTGTCATTTTGAAGTTTCTCTTCTTATTTAATGTGGTACAAGACCTAAGAAGAAGGAGGAGGATTTTATTGATGACAGCATTCAAAGTGTGCCAAATCATGACCAGATTGGAATAGCTCATACTGTAGATGGAATAAGTATTAAATATTGTGTATGCACAAGAATAGTTCATATTTCACAAAATAATGGGAAGATATGCTTCCAGATGAAGGTTTCACTTACTCTCTTTCAATCCTTAAATGTTATGAAGAAAGGATTGGAATGTTTTACCACCACTTCCACTAGCAGAACTGCCAGAAAAGATCTAAAAGTGGTTCAGAGTATCCCAACTGGGCAAGCTGCATATTCTCAGAACTTTGATGAAGAAAATCACATTGTTTTTAAAAAATGTTTTTATTTTTTATTCACTTATAAAATATGACAATACAAAAGCAAATAGTAGGGAACAAAGGGAAGGAAAAGGGAAAAAGAGAAGTATGGAAAAGAGAGGAGGAGAAAAAAGGCATTGACTTCTGACTCCTTCTGTTGCAATAAAATAAGACATTAAGATCAAATCTCAACTTTTTAGATTTCTTAGTAGTATGAATTAGCCATTTCCATATCAACAAATCAATCTAATCAGTAAAATCCAAAATCAAAGTATTATTTTTTTCCCACCACAAGCACAAAGTCCAGAAGCAGTTTCCAAGTAGAAACAAAAGTTCTTATAATTCTTTTCTTTTATCAAAACAGTCAATTTAGCCATCTCTGCTAATTCCATCAATTTTTGTAGCCATTCATCCATGGTCAGAATCAATCCTTCCATTTTTGTGCACAGAGTAGTCTTGCTGCCATCAACATATATAAAATCAGAGTTCAAATTTTTTTCCCAAGTCTTTTTTCATTAGACTTAGAAGAAAAATTTCTGGTTTTATCTTTATATTCACTTTAAGAATTTTCTGCATTAGAATATGAATCCTACTCCAATATTTCTTTCCTTTATCATGTGTCTACCATAAATGATAAAAAGTCACTTCTTTACATTTACATTTCCAACATTCATTTGAGATACCTTTATACATTCTAGATAACTTATTTGATATTAAATAACAGTGATATATCATCTTATAAAAGTTTTTATTTAAGTTATAGTTTAGTATGAATTTTAAGCACATATTCTCCCTTTGTTCAAGCATCACATAATACCCAAAGTTCCTTGCCCACTGAATCATACAGTATTTTACATGCTCACTTTCCAAATTCAATTTCAATAATGTTTTGTAAACCTTAGCAATAATATGGTCATCACTACCATATAGTAAAATTTCCAATTCGTTTTAACAAAATCAAACCCATGACTTTTTTTATCCAGTTTGAATCTTTCTTTCATTTGTAAATATGTAGACTGATGTAAATAACTATCCCTTTGATTTGAGGGTAGGGTCACCAAAATTAAAAGATATTGTTTTACCATATGTCCATCAGTCTAGCCTCACCATTTCTTTTCTAAAAAAAGCTTCTTGGGGGGACATCCAAAGAGACAACTTCATAAAAAAACCTTCTTTTATGTTTATTCAAAACTCTTAATATGGCACATCTAATATAATGATTGTTGAAATCAATATTTACTTTAACTGTGTCATATCATAAATAACTATAGCATTCAAACCTTAATTCATGAGCTTCCAAATCAAGTAGTGTCTTGTTCTGGAGGTTCACCCGTTCTTTTAGCCAGACCAAACAACATGCATCAAAATACAATTTCAAATCTGGGAAATCCAAATCCCCCCATTTCCCTAGCACTTTGCAGTAACTTATATCTAATTCTTGATTTCTTCCCTTGCCATATAAACTTGGAAATATCCCTCTGCCATTGTTTAAATGGAGTATCAGTTGCAAGTATTGGTATTATCTGAAACAAAAAGAGCATCTTCGGTAAAACATTCATCTTAATTACAGAAATTCTGCCCAGTAGTGATAAATGTAATTTGTCCCATCTTTGTAAATCCTTTTTAATATCGTTCCAGAGAGGTACATAATTATTTTGAAACAATTTTATATTTGTATTTGTCAACATAAACCCCAAATATTTCACCTTTTATCTCAACCTTAAAACCAGATTTTTTAATCAATATATCATAATCCTGAGAAGATCCCATTGTTTTCAGAATGCAGATTGTCTCTTTGAAGAAAAACATGGTTCCAATAAAAAGAATATTTGTAGCTCAGGGTTGAAATAAGGGGTGATTGGTACTCTTTGAGTTTGGTTGTTTTCTTGCAGATGTTACATAATCAAACTAGGCAACATCATCAATGATAGTAAGGAGTGGGGTTTGCTCTCAGTTTATAGTCTAGTGGCTTCCCCTGTCATTGTTGATGGGAGTGGTCTCAAAGTTTCTTTGGTTGGGTTATTTACTGTTGGCTTGTTTGGCACTTCCTTGATTGGGATATAGTTTGCTTAATCGTTGGTCTGTCTGCTAATTGGTGTTTATGGATCTGTTCTGTCAGTTTTCTGCCTGGTAAAAAAACAGAAGACTGACAGATATTCTGACAAAAAGGATTGACAAAGATTTGTTAAAAGATTGACAAAAAAAATCTGACAAATATTCTGAGAAAAGATTCAGATATAAGACTGGCAGAATGCATCCCTGAATACCAGAAGACATGATGAAAATTTTTTATTTCACAACATATGAACAGACTCACTAAACCATAGTTTCAACAGGGAAACTGTGATCATCCTAGACCAAACCAAGTCCAAAATTGGAATTAATATAGCTTGCTGAACAACAGGATATGAGGAACACAGAACTGGATTTCAAGGTATATCAGTGCCACGTAGAAGTCGTAAGAAGCTACAGTACAATATTCAAGCATACCGTATGACTTTTCTACAAAGGCTTGTAGGGTAATGTTTATATTCCATCACAGGTAACTTACATGTTTGAGGGAAGGAAATTGGAACAATGCCTGCTGGTTAAGTTCCAATAGACATACATGCATTCAGGTTCCTTGTTCTTTCACAATAATAACATACACACCAGTTACTTAGCTGGATTGGTTTGTAATCTATTTTGCTATTCAGTTCTTTGCATTTTTTTGTTCTATTACATTTGCTTTGATACTGTTGGGAGGAACTCTCCCGTTTGGTCCTTCCAGCCAGGATACCCCTTGACGGTGCGGCGCAGAAGAAATAGATCGTGAAGCCAGCTACCAGAAAGAGGTTTAATTTCGAGGATCAGCGTTGAGTGACAATTCAGCTCGAGTCCCCGGCTAGCTAGACAGAGTGATCTTTAAACAGGGGTTTTTATACCCTTTTGTGGTTTCCAAACTTGTCATTTCTGATTGGTAACAAACTTACCATTTCTAATTGGTGAGTTAAAATTTGTCTTTCTTGATTTGCTGGTTTGTGACTATTGTTAGTTCCTTTTTCTTGCCTAAAAGGTGTTAATTACTTTTATTGTTGTGTGTTAATCCTGATTGCTGCTAGCTGGTTCCTCATTGTGTTTGTGTCAAGTGTTTGCTGTTTAGCCTCAGGCTGCTGTTGACCCAGTTTAGTTGGGGTGTTCCTAGGTTATTTCTTAGTTGGGCTGGGGAGGGGGTGTCCAACTCTCATCAATTCCCCCATTTTGGGCTATCACTGGAGTATCAGTGATTAGCCCAACTGGTTCATATATACGGTGGTGGTGATCAATTTGGCACATCATGAGAGATGTTTTCTTGCTCTGTCCCTTGCTTCTGATGGGAGTTGTGCAGACCTTTAGGCATTTTAACCCTAAAGGTGCTAATTGGCATAGGCAACAAAGGAGGGCTCCACCTATTGCGACTGTGATTATACTAACAATGAGAATTTTCAACCAATGGAAGTCTGGTAACCATGAAAAGAGCCAGGAAAGGTTCCAGGATGACTGGTTGTGCCCAATGTTTTGTGCTAGTTCTCTTAAATGTTGGATGTCACCTTTAGCTTCCAGTCAGGTTTGCATACCCCCCAAAATTCTTCACAGCCATGGTTCTCCTTAGTACATGACCACTGGCTGCCCAGTTTAAGGGTTGTTTCCTGCCTTAGCTCTTAATTCAGTGCATCCAGGTTTGTAATGCTCAACTGCCAGGCTATTAAATTTTCTTTAAATTGCACATAATGAGTTCTAGGAATCCTAATCTGAGCTCAACAGTGCAAAATATTCAGGGCATAAGTTTGGGATTTTTCCTGTTGCTTCCTTAGTCAGGGTATACGAATTGCAAATCACCTGAGGGGGCCTAGTTCCCTCCCCTTTGGAATCTGTTGGAAGTTGGTCCCAGAAAGCTTTGGTGCAATAGAGCAAAAATCAGCCTGGGGAACTTTACTAAAGGTAGGTGGAGGGGATAGACTCAAGTGTGATTCTGAATGGTGTCTCTGTGTGTGTGCATGTATATGCAGCTACTTTTACAAAATAGTCAATACAAACATTCTGGATAAATTTTCCCTCCCACCAGATAGAAGTCCAAGGTGTTCAGCACTTCTTCTGCCACATATTCCTAAATGCCATCTCTCCATTAATACATTAAACTGGCTTGTTACAATACAAACGGGGTAAGAAAGAAAAGTTTACAACGAGTTTCCACCCTCCCCCCACAGTCTTAATTTTCTCTTCTGAGGCTTCACATGGCACCACCTTCCTTCTGCAGCTCTCACAGGCATCTGGGGAATGGCAGGACTTGGGAAGATTTTCCACTTAGATTGCATGGTGGCTTTTTAGTGGATGGCTGGATTCAAAACTCAATTCCATGGCTCAAATGGATGGAGGCAGCATCTGGGTCTGTGTGTTCTGCTTCCAAAGGCTTGGGAGAGGGTTTCAGGGCTGAAAGATACAAGAACAAGGTCTCCCCCCCGCTTTCTGGGTGGACTCTACCAGGAGAGGCAGACAAAAGGTATGGAGAACAAAGGGCAGGAAAAAAATTGGGAGGGGGGTAGCTTGCAGACAGTTTGAGAATGCTGAAAACTCCAAATAATTTTAAAAGCCTAATATTTTAATATGTGCAACTTGCCAAGGGCAGGAGAATCTGCCTTTAACATTTATTCTAAAATAGACCACATTATTTTAGAGATTAGAAAATGCTTATTTGTTTCAGAAAAATTTCATAGTAGTTTCACCAGTAGGTTTTAGGATATGAAAAGTAACTTAGGAAAATTATTTCCCCACACAAGCAGACTTGAGCTTCAAAAGGCTCTTGTAGATAGACACACATTTTTCAGGAAAAAGATAGATAGATAAAACACATACAGTAAATGCAAGTGAAACTTTTCCAACAGATAAACTTAAAACAATCCCTCCTAGTAACTTAAGGCTGTTCTTGAGCGTACACAGAGACAGAGAAAAACAAACAAACAAACAAACACATTTTTTTTCTTCACTCTGTTTGTTGGCCAGACAAACAGAGTGAGGTATTTCCTTTTTGTGGCTTATTTTTAAGCATGATTTCTAACAGAATTTAAAATTCTTTTTCCTTTGGATTTGAAACAGTTAACAGTCACATTTACCTCTCACGCACAGACTTTGACAAACATATATACACAAAGACAAGAGAACAGAAGTCTTAGTTTTACACATCCTAGTCATTCCCAACATAAATTTCAGATAACTCAAGTTAGGGAAGGCACACATTTTAAACATACCACGTGGTTGCATAGAGGAGAGAGAGAGAGAGAGAGAATGACTATTTCTTATTTTCCTTTTTAAGTACCTTTATTTAGCCAAATTGGTTTCCCAGCAAAGCCCTAAGCAAAGTCTATTTTTCTTTCATACACTACACAGTCGAAGTCTCCTTGTGAGACTTCTTTCCTAACACAGTCGAAGTCTCCTTGTGAGACTTCTTTCCTAACACAGTCGAAATCTCCTTGTGAGACTTCTTTCCTAATACAGTCGAAGTCTCCTTGTGAGACTTCTTTCCTAACACAGTCGAAGTCTCCTTGTGAGACTTCTTTCCTAACAGTCGAAGTCTCCTTGTGAGACTTCTTTCCTAATACAGTCGAAGTCTTCTTATGAGACTTCTTTCCTAACACAGTTGAAGTCTCCTTGCGAGACTTCTTTCCCAATACAGTCGAAGTCTCCTTGCAAGACTTCTTTCCCCCAATACAGTCGAAGTCTCCTTGCGAGACTTCTTTCCCCCAATACAGTCGAAGTCTCCTTGCGAGACTTCTTTCCTAATACAGATTCTCGGAGGTGAGCGGCCACCTCCGCTCGGGGCTACTGCTTTGATATTTACTGGCAGAAGGGGTCCTGGCTTGCCCAGAATAGGGTTCTCTTTCTCTGCCCGCTCGGTCCTCCTCTCTCACCAGAAGGTCTCACGCTCCGATGCCCCCCCTTGCTTTCCCGAATTCCGCCGGTCACGGCTCCACTGGAGCTAGCAGCAGGTCGGGGTGCGGCTAGAGGGCACACGGAGGGAGCGAGCTCCAGCTGATTCTAAGAGGAGGATACCTCACACACACACTCATGCATTCTTCCTTTCGTTCCCCAGACCCTTTAACCTAATAGATTTAAATTTGGTGGCACTTACCCTCTTTCCTGGTAGCTGTTCGAGCATAAGACTCAAAAACTCCCTTTACTACCCGATGCCGACCGGGCAGGGTCCGAGGAGGCTTCCCCACGGATCAAAGTGTCCGCTGCCGGCTGGGTGATGACTCTTCTGGGCCCGGTCCGGTGGCTGGGTGAGCTGGAAGTCCCTTCGTAGGTCGCCAGATTGTTGGGAGGAACTCCCCCGTTTGGTCCTTCCAGCCGGGATACCCCTTGACGGTGCGGCACAGAAGAAATAGATCGTGAAGCCAGCTACCAGAAAGAGGTTTAATTTCGAGGATCAGCGTTGAGTGACAATTCAGCTCGAGTCCCCGGCTAGCTAGACAGAGTGATCTTTAAACAGGGGTTTTTATACCCTTTTGTGGTTTCCAAACTTGTCATTTCTGATTGGTAACAAACTTACAGCGATTTTGCAGCTCCCCAGTGACCCGATCCGGGCTCTGGAGGCCTTTTCCAAGCCTCTGGAGCCTGGATCAAATCGCAAAGCGATTTTGCAGCTTCGGTTCAAAAAAAGGTGCCGGAACACCATTCCGCACGTTCTATATATATGCATATATTCAGATATCACCTGTGCTTTGATATTGCACTTTATACATTTTTGTCAACTAAAATAGAGGATAAAATTCAAACAGGAAAAAATGTGCCTTAGCTTTTAAAGCTTAAAGTGGCTAGGAGTGAACATATGCTTTAAAATGCAATAAATCCCATTTGGGATTTGCTTGAATGAGTGAAGACAAGTAGATAAGAAGCAGCACCAAAGGGCCACTGCAGAGCTGTATTTTACTGAATGACATATCACAAGCCAGTTGACATAAAGGGTCAGACTACAGGAGACACTTTATTAAAGCTGCCATTTGTTCAAAAACATAAATGTTAAAATATCAAAGCTTCAATGTCAAACTTATTTTTGTTGTAAGGAAGAAAATATTAATTAATACAGATAAATAATATTGCTTTATCCTCTTCTAACACACAAATACATACAAAGTCCCATAGTCGTTAAGAAATGAAATGTAGGGTTGCTGAATTTGCATGAACCTTTCTTTTTTAGATTAAAGTTTTTAGATAGGTGTATCCTGGATTATGTCTATTGTAGCTTAAGGGAAAAATACAGATTTGAATTGTTCAGCATTCAAATTCATACATATTTTTCTCAGTGATGATGTTGGCATTGGTCCAGAAGATGATGAACATGATTATCACAGGTAAATGTAAAATAATTAAAGCTGAAAACAAGAAAAGCTAGTCAAGGGATAATGTTGTCAATGGAAAAATGATTTGACTGAAGTGTCAAGAAACAGTTAGGAGGATTGTGATGTCTCAAACCTCCAAAGTTATTTTATAGCACAGTTTAATAAGACAGGTAAGTTGGAAAATAGCTTAAGATGCGTAAAGAAGGGAAAAAGTTGTTTCTAGATAGCATAGAAGCAAAAGAAAACTAAATGTAAACATTAAATAAATACTTATACCAAACAAGTGCAATACCAAGTCAAAACTAACAAAAGGAATGGAGTCCCATTTCTTATTTTCAGATTTTCTTGTACAGTAATTCTGCTTAAAAGAAAGTAGAGAGAGAGGACAGAATTAGTGTGTGAAAGTATATGAATATTCTTTTTTTATTGAAGCTTATTATTTCATTCAAAAGATTATTTCATTCTTCAATGAAACAAAGAACCATCCAAAAGTGTGATCTTAGTGAGGCAACAGAATTGTGTCAAATTGTGCAGAATTTGGGAGTTATGATTTTAGAAAAGAACTTGCACAATTTCATTGTCTTACAAGGTTGCTTTTTATTAAATAATTCTCCCTTCTCAGTTTTATGTAAATTAAGCAAGAGTGAATATAGAATACAATTATTTTTTTACTATTGACTTTGTTTTTTTAAGAAAGACAACTTTATTGATATTTAAAGATAGAAAATTAAAAAGGTATACAAGGATAAATGATTTAAAAATAATACAAAGACAGAAGTGTTAAAAAACAAAAGAAAAAGAATAGAAAAATGACTTTCAAGTGTGGTACACATATGAATAAAAAAAATATCAGAGCCTTATTCTAAGGTTAACATTTGTCTACATTATTTCTCTAATCCCATATAATTCTAATCATAAAATCCCCAAATCAACATTTCATTTCTTTGTTTCTTGCACAAAATCTAAAAGTGATTTCCAAGAAGAAATAAAATTGTTCAAAGTCTTTTTTTAATCAAATCATTTTCTTTAATTTTTCCCATCTCTACCTATTCCATCAGCTTCACCATCTTCTTCCATTGCAGGTATTTATAAAACTTTCCACCTTTGTGCAGGTAAAGTCTTCTTGCTGTTATCATATACAAAAGCAAAGTTCCACAAGATGTTTTCATTTGTTTGTCTGTTAAACTCAACAGAAAAGTCTCTAATTTCAATTGTATATTCACTTCTAAAATTGTCTAAATAAGAATACATACTTTCTAATATTTTTTAGCTTTATTGTATGTCTACCAAAGATGAAAAATGTATCCTCAATTAGTTTACATTTCCAATAAATATCTGAAATGTCCTTATATATTTTTGACAATTGGTTTAGTGTCAGATACCATATATACATATATATGGTATCTGACAATTGGTTTAGTGTCAGATACCATATATACATATACATATACATACATGCATACATACATACATATATATATAAAACATATATACACACATATATATATATATATATATATATATATATGTCTTTTAAAATGCTGAAAATGAGAATCCTGGGCATTATGTTAACAAAATAGGAAAGAAAAAGGGACACCATGATATAATAAACCAGACTGTTTAATATAAACAAGCCTGTGGTTAAAAAAAGTCACTAAGCTTTCGTCAGGCCAAACTACTGACGTCATCAGAGTTGGAGTAAAAGGAGATCAGGAAGGCAGCTCATATAACCTCCTGCCTCTGTGCCCAGCTCCTTGAGCGCGTCATTGGCCCGTTGATTGTATTAATCCATACCACGCAGAAGGAGGGAGAGGGAGGGGGAGGACGCAGAGCAGGAATGCTGGAAAAGCTGCTTTTTGCAAGACTGGGGCGGAGGAATTACAGGGGAGATGACAACAGCCTTGGGGGTGGAGGAGGATAATGGCCCATGGTCAAATCGGCTGAAGAGTTCCTTGATAGGATCAGATCCGTGAGGATAGAGGATGATGAAGTGATAGTGTCTTTTGACATCGTCTCCCTCTTCACCTCTATCCCACAGGACCTTGCTGTCAAAACAGTCAGAGAGCTCCTTGAACAAAGGGGCTTAGGGCAGCAACAAGTTTCTCTTCGGCCCCAAGACCTTGTGAATCTTTTGGAGATATGTTTAAAAACATATTTTACATTCCAAGATACTACGTTTGAGCAGGTTAAGGGTACCCCCATGGGGTCACCGATCTCCAGTATCATAGCAGAAGCCGTGTTGCAGCAGTTGGAACACGTAACAATGGCCCAATGCTGTCCCAAGTTTTGGGCTCGCTATGTGGATGACACTTTTGCCATCGTTAAGAGGAGCCAGAAGGCTGACTTTGTGGACACACTTAACTCAGTGTGCGTGGATTTGCAATTTACGGAGGAAGAAAAACACCAGGGTAAACTGGCATTTCTTGATGTTCTGGTTCACCATCAATCAGACGGAACCCTGAGGACCCAAGTTTATCGCAAACCCACGCACACTGACAGAATCCTGCATTATGACAGTAACCATCCGGTGTCCCACAAGGTCAGCTGCATTAAGACCCTCTTTTTTTTTTTTTTTTATTGAAAGTTTTATAAATTTTACAAAAAAGGAAAAATAATACAAAACAAAAGGCAACATATACAGAAAAATAAAACTAAACAATACATATATTAAATAAATAAAAAAACCCCATCCCCCAGCCCTCCCAAAAAAAAAAAAAAAAAAACCCTCCCTTCCCCCCCCCCGAGCTTCCCAGAGCAGAATATAGGCTTAAAAAATAAAAATAAAAATTAAATTAAAAACTTTATATTTATATATATAAAAAATTATCTATAATATATATGAAAATAAAACTTATGAAAAAACTATATAATATTTTTGTATACCCAATCTAAATTGTATAAATTTTATCCATTTATCCCAAACAGCAAAAAACTTCTCTTGCGTTTGTTGCTTTAAGAAAGCCGAAATCTTTGCCATTTCTGCCAGATAAGCTACTTTAAGAAACCATTCCTGCAATGTAGGCAAAGATTCCTTCTTCCAGTATTGTCCTACTAACAGCCTAGCGGCTGTGATCAAGTTTAACATCAATACAACCTCCTTTGTATCACAATCTGTAACAATACCTAACAAAAATAAGTGCGGAGTAAATTTTACCCTCCTTCTAAAAATTCTCTGGATATTCCACCATATTTTAATCCAAAATGCTTTTATCTCTCTGCATGACCACCAAATATGATAATAAGAAGCCTCCTTATAACCACATCTCCAACATTTGGGTTGCACGTCAGGATACATATAAGACATTTTTTGTGGATCAAGGTGCCATCTATAAAACATTTTATAAAAATTCTCCCTTAAGTTCTGTGCTTGAGTAAATTTGACATTTCTCACCCAAATAATTTCCCAGGTGTCCAATGAAACTGGCTCACCAAAGTTCTGCGCCCATCTAATCATACAATCTTTAATTAGTTCCGTTTCTGAGTCCAATTCAACTAAAACCCCATAAATTCTCTTAATGTGGGTTTGTCTTTGATCCTTCATTTGCTTAATAAGATTTTCATCTTCTCTAAGAAAACCCACCTTACAATCCATCTTCCATCTATCTAATAGTTGCCTATATTGGAACCAAGAATAAGTAAAATTTTCTTGTGCTAATTCTTCCCGTGATTTTAATTGCCAGTTTTGTCCATCCCATTTAAGTAACTGTCTATAAGACACCATATCCATTTTAACCCCTCTTTTTATTCCTTCTATCGCATGCCAAGGTATAGCCCATAATGGTACTTTAAAATCACTTTTATAATATTTTCTCCAAATCCTAAGTAAAGAAATTCTTAAAATATGAGATTTAAAAGCCCAATCTATTTTTTTATTAAATATTAAATAGGCATGCCACCCATAAAGTAAATCCCATCCCTATAAATAAAGTATCTCAGAATTTGTCAAATTTACCCAATCACTAATTAATGTTAAAACCACCGCATCATAATATAATTTCAAATTTGGTACCTTAAGTCCACCCCTCTCACGGAAGTCTTGCATAATTTTAAACTTAACCCTTGGTTTTTTCCCTGCCCAAATAAATTTGTTGAGACCCTTCTGCAGAAGGAGGGAGAGGGAGGGGGAGGACGCAGAGCAGGAATGCTGGAAAAGCTGCTTTTTGCAAGACTGGGGCGGAGGAATTACAGGGGAGATGACAACAGCCTTGGGGGTGGAGGAGGATAATGGCCCATGGTCAAATCGGCTGAAGAGTTCCTTGATAGGATCAGATCCGTGAGGATAGAGGATGATGAAGTGATAGTGTCTTTTGACATCGTCTCCCTCTTCACCTCTATCCCACAGGACCTTGCTGTCAAAACAGTCAGAGAGCTCCTTGAACAAAGGGGCTTAGGGCAGCAACAAGTTTCTCTTCGGCCCCAAGACCTTGTGAATCTTTTGGAGATATGTTTAAAAACATATTTTACATTCCAAGATACTACGTTTGAGCAGGTTAAGGGTACCCCCATGGGGTCACCGATCTCCAGTATCATAGCAGAAGCCGTGTTGCAGCAGTTGGAACACGTAACAATGGCCCAATGCTGTCCCAAGTTTTGGGCTCGCTATGTGGATGACACTTTTGCCATCGTTAAGAGGAGCCAGAAGGCTGACTTTGTGGACACACTTAACTCAGTGTGCGTGGATTTGCAATTTACGGAGGAAGAAAAACACCAGGGTAAACTGGCATTTCTTGATGTTCTGGTTCACCATCAATCAGACGGAACCCTGAGGACCCAAGTTTATCGCAAACCCACGCACACTGACAGAATCCTGCATTATGACAGTAACCATCCGGTGTCCCACAAGGTCAGCTGCATTAAGACCCTCTTTAAGAGGGTGGATTCCCACTGCAGCACAGCTAAGGCTAGGACAGAGGAGAGGAAACATCTTCTCAAGGTATGCAGATGCAACGGATATCCCATGAAATTCATCAGACGCCATAGCCTGCCACTTAGACCCCCTGCTAGGTTTCAAATGGAAGAGCCAACACCACAAATTACCCGGTTACTCTTCCTTATATTAGTAACGTCTCAGAGGCCACAGCTAGGTTATTGGCACCCTACAACGTGAGGGTGGCACATAACCCAAATCAGATGTTACGATCTAAGGTAATGCGACCAAAGGACCCACTTCCCATCACAGAGAGGTCCGAAGTCATTTATAAAATCAACTGTAAAGATTGCCCTGCGAATTATGTGGGAGAGACATCCAAACGTGTTAGAACTAGGATTCACGAGCACAAGATGGCTGTGAGGAGAGGCGATCAATACTCCTTAATCGGGGCACACATGTTAGAGTCAGGACATAGGTTTGACTTCGATAACGTCCAGGTGATGGCTAATGACAACACGAAAGGGGGCCGACTCCTTAAGGAAGCTTGGCTTTCAAACAATGAGTCTATCAACCGGTATATAGACTTATGTCCTGCACACATAACGTTAAGAGCATGGGCAAGAAACAGCCAGTCCCCTGGAAAGAAACAGTCTAATACTACAACGTGCCTTCTGGGAGGAGGGTTGGTGGAGAGAAAGAGCCTTGGAAACGCCCGGATAGAGAACAGCTTACTATTGAGCAACTCTCCGAGTGCGGAGACATGTGCTGACTCCCAACAAGTGGAAAAATGTATTAACATATGTGAGCCTGCTGCCGGTGAATCTGAGGTCTCCCCATGCCGTATGAATAATTGTGTAATGATGCGGTCTCGTACCAGTACCCGGACGCGAGATAATCGTGAATGGAAGGGCTGTAACATCACCCCCACCCCCACCAGCGGCTCTGTGATTAACCCCATCCATTATGGAATCTTAACAACGTGGTCTCACCTCAATAATGCGAGCGAACCATGGGAGGGTGAAGAGGAGATCGCTCCCAACGTTGCAGTTCCCGCACGCCCCAGGAAACATCTCAGAAGGGGGATTCCCCCTGGAAATAGGCAGGGAGTGAGAAACTGGGAACTGAAAAACCCACCCCCTTCCCTTCCCCTGAAGACAATTGCTCACCCTCAGGGAATGGAGAGGAGTATGAGCCACGGAGAGGGGATGACCCCCACACCAAGGACTTTGGGCAAAGGGAGGAGTGACAGCCAGGCTAAGAATGTTACAAACCCTGATGGTATCGTTGGAAATGCCCCCATTGACAAGAAAATGAAAGTTAGTGAAGTAACATTAGAGAATGGGAGTCACGATAAGACAACTACAATGGAAGCTGGTTATGTAGGAGAAAGCAATGAGGTGATAATTGCGAATAAAGACTATGGAAAGAGGGAAGGTGGGAGGAGAATGAGGAGGGGGAGTAACAGGAAGGAGGATAAGGAAAACAAACAACGAAAACGTGCAAGCTCCCCCAACCCACGACCACATGAAGAGAAAAAGGATGAGAATGTTGGTACAAAGGACAGCAAGAAAACAACGATCAGTAACATGGAAACTAGGATCAAAGTGCAGATGGATTGGCTGGGGCCCGTGACGAGATCCATGAGCCAGGCGCAAAGCATACCACAGCCATAAATAGCCTCTCCCATCGACTGGAAACGACCCTGACAATGCTGGCAGTTGCCGACGAAAGCTTGGTGTTTTAAATTTATTAAAACTTTTTATAGTTTTATACTTTCCTGGTGTTCTTACATTTATTGATTGATATATATATATATATATATATATATATATATATATATATATATATATATATATATATATATATATGTTTTCTGAGGTTTTTGTGGGTATTTGTATGTAGGTCTTTGGTTGCTCGGGTTTTCTCCCGCGTAAAATTGGAAGTGTCTTGGCGACGTTTCGACGAAGTCCCATTCGTCATCTTCAGGCTGGATTTCGTATACTCCTTGATTTTCTAATTCAATTTTATCTTTGGGGTTTCTAAGGATGGTGGATATTTTTCTGTTTGTGCAGAATGCTGTTTTGATGTTGTGTTTATGGAGGATCTTACTGATTCTGTCTGTGGTGCCTTTTATGTATGGGAGGAGGGCTTTGCCGTTTTCTTGTTCTTTGTCTTGGATTTTAGTGGGGGTTTCTTTTTGGATTAGGTTTGTAATCTTATTTCTATGGAATCCATTGGATGTTAGTACATTGGTGAGAGTGTGTAGTTCGGGTTTTAGGTGTTGTTCGTCAGCTAAGCGTTTTGTTCTGGAGATGAGTGTCTTGGCTACAGAGTTGATCTGTGCTGGGTGGTGGTGTGAGAGAGCGTGCAGATAGCGGTTTGTGTGTGTTTTCTTCTGGTAGATGGTGTGTCCTAGGGAGCCATTGGATTTCTTGTAGACTAAGACATCCAGGAAGGGAAGTTGGTTGTTAGCTTCTGTTTCCATGGTGAACTGTATTTTGGGGTGTAGGCTGTTGAGGTGTGTGAGGAAGTTGTCCAGTTTTTCTTTCCCATGTGGCCAGATTATGAAGGTGTCGTCTACGTATCTGAGCCAGAGTTTGGGTTTGTGATCGATTTTTCTAGAGCTTGGGTTTCAAAGTGTTCCATGTAGAGGTTGGCAATGACAGGTGAGAGGGGTGATCCCATGGGTGCTCCTTCTGTTTGTTTGTATTTTTGTCCATTATAGATGAAGTATGTGTTGGATAGGCAGTGGTTGGTCAGATCTAAGATGTGTTTGGGGGGGTTATATTTGTTTTGGATAGCTGTCAAGGCTTCTTTGATAGGCACTTGGGTGAAGAGGGATATGACATCAAAGCTCACGAGTAGGTCGCTGGGCTGTAAGTTTTGTTTCTTTATGATCTCTATAAACTGGAATGAGTTTTTTACGTGTGAGGTGATGGATTCTGCATAGGGCTGTAGTTGTTTGGCGAGAAATTTGGCTAGGTTTTGTAGAGGTGAGCCTATGGAGCTGACTATAGGTCTGAGTGGGGTTCCTTCTTTGTGTATCTTGGGGAGACCATAGAGTTTGGGGCATCTGGATGATTTCTCTCTGGGAATGATTCTTTGCTGGATCTCTTCGCTAATGGGGGAGGCTTTTATTTTGGATCTGGTGGTTTTTTCCAGGTAGGTGGTGGGATCTGTATTTAGGGGTTTGTATGTGGAGTCTTGGAGTAGGTTGGTTAATTTGGTTTGGTAGTCAGATGTGTTCATAACCACCGTGGCGTTGCCCTTGTCTGCTGGTAGGATTATTATGCTGGTGTCTTCTTTCAGGTTACGTAGTGCTGTCTGTTCCTCTTTGGGTAAGTTGCTTTTGGGTGGCTTGCTGGTACAGAGGATGTTGGTGATTTCGAGTCTGATTCTGTTAGCGTCGTCGGGGTTGATTTTGGTCAGGCTGGTTTCAACTCCACATATAATGGTTTCAGTGGGGATGTGTTTGGGAGTGACTGCAAAGTTGAATCCTTTGGAAAGGACATTGGTTTCGGCTTTGGTGAGGATCCTATCTGAGATGTTATGCACTGTTTGTTTCATGTGTGGCTGTGAGGGAGGAGGGGTTTGTTTCTGGCGTTCTTGTAGTCTTCGGAGTTTGTTGGTGTGTGTATCTGTCTTGAGGGTGGTCTGTGTTTCGGCTCTCCAGACGGCGAGTTGTTTGGATTTGTCCCAAAGTGCGGGGTGGATCTTGTTGCTGAGTTTGACGTGGAGTGTGAGGAGATCTTTGTTAATTCGGTCTAGGAGGAATCTTTTTGTGTGAAGTTCATTTCTGATTAGGGCCAATTCTGTTCTTTTCAGGATCCGTTTGGTGGCTGCAGAGTTGGAGTGGAATTTCAGTTGGAAACATTGGGGATTAGATTTTGATCTCGGCAGTTGCGTAGGAATGCGAGGTCGCATAAATGGAAGCTCTTTGGACTTCAAGTTTTTCATAGGTCCTGGTCAGATGGTGAATTTCCTCCCCGTAGAGGTTTGATATTTGTTTTCTGAGGTTTTCGCGGGTATTTGTATGTAGGTCTTTGGTTGTTCGGGTTTTCTCCCGCGTAAAATTGGAAGTGTCTTGGCGACGTTTCGACGAAGTCCCATTCGTCATCTTCAGGCTGGTGTTTTCAGCTTCGTGCTTCGAGCAGCAATGTGTGGTCTTAGCTGTTTCTTCCTTTTAACTGCCAGTGGGGGTATGAACTGATTGGGTGGGAGCTTGGCTGTGTTCTGATTGGGTGGAGGTGTGTTCTGATTGGTTAGGGGCGTGGCTGTGCTCTGATTGGCTGGGGGTTGGCTGTGCTCTGATTGGCTGGGGGGGTTGGCTGTGCTCTGATTGGCTGGGGGAGTGTTCTGTTTGGTTGTGCTCAGGTTAGTCTGAGTTGCAGAGGGGTTTAAGATTTTGGGCTGCCTTGCTATTTTTTGGCTTCGCGTTTGTGGTCGTGCCTCATTTTCATGGAGGGTGTCAGTTTGCTTCATGGATGGATTGGAGGGCTTTAAAGTGGCTAATGATGCAGCTCTGGTCTGGCTTCTGGTTTGTGGTCGTGCCTCATCATCGGTGTGGCTTTGGGTTTTCTTTTTGCGTGGATGTGTGGTGGTGACATCCTGTGTGGTTTTTGTGAGTGTGGGTCTGGTATCATTTTTTGTATTAGGGAGTCGTTTGTCAATAAGGGCGGGTTTCCCAATGGCTGGTAGGCGGGAGGTATCATCTCGCTTGTTCATGCTGTGTGGGCGTTTTTCTATCTCGATGGCTTCTCTGATTATTCTGTTATTAAAATGTTCACTTTTGGCAAAGGTTCTGGTATTTTTAAAGTCAATTTCATGTCCTGTGGCTTTAAGGTGTTGGACCAGAATGCATAACATCTCAGATGGATCCTCACGCAAAGCCGACCACCGAATGTCCTTTCCAAGGATTCAACTTTGGGGTCAGTCAGCTCCCAAACTCATCCCCCACTTAAACCATTCTATGTGGGTAGATTTGAAGCAGCCTAACCAAAATTCACCCGACGACGCTAACAGAATCAGACTCGAAATCACCAACATCCTCTGTACCAGCAAGCCACCCAAAAGCAACTTACCCGAAGAGGAACAGACAGCACTACGTAACCTGAAAGAAGACACCAGCATAATAATCCTACCAGCAGACAAGGGCAACGCCACGGTGGTTATGAACACATCTGACTACCAAACCAAATTAACCAACCTACTCCAATACTCCACATACAAACCCCTAAATACAGATCCCACCACCTACCTTGAAAAAACCACCAGATCCAAAATAAAAGCCTCCCCCATTAGCGAAGAGATCCAGCAAAGAATCATTCCCAGAGAGAAATCATCCAGATGCCCCAAACTCTATGTCTCCCCAAGATACACAAAGAAGGAACCCCACTCAGACCTATAGTCAGCTCTATAGGCTCACCTCTACAAAACCTAGCCAAATTTCTCGCCAAACAACTACAGCCCTATGCAGAATCCATCACCTCACACGTAAAAAACTCATTCCAGTTTATAGAGATCATAAAGAAACAAAACTTACAGCCCAGCGACCTACTAGTGAGCTTTGATGTCATATCCCTCTTCACCCAAGTGCCTATCAAAGAAGCCTTGACAGCTATCCAAAACAAATATAACCCCCCCAAACACATCTTAGATCTGACCAACTACTGCCTATCCAACACATACTTCATCTATAATGGACAAAAATACAAACAAACAGAAGGAGCACCCATGGGATCACCCCTCTCACCTGTCATTGCAAACCTCTACATGGAACACTTTGAAACCCAAGCTCTAGAAAAATCTGAACACAAACCCAAACTCTGGCTCAGATACGTAGCCGACACCTTCATAATCTGGCCACATGGGAAAGAAAAACTGGACAACTTCCTCATACACCTCAACAGCCTACACCCCAAAATACAGTTCACCATGGAAACAGAAGCTAATAACCAACTTCCCTTCCAGGATGTCTTAGTCTACAAGCAATCCAATGGCTCCCTAGGAACACCATCTACAGAGAGAAAACACCCACAAACCGCTATATGCACGCTCCTCTCACACACCACCACAGCACATATCAACTCTGTAGCCAAGACAGCTCATCTACCAGACAAAACCTTAGCTACGAACAAACCTAAAAACTGAACTAGAAAAAAAAACACACTCTCAGCCAATGTACTAACATCCAATGGATTCAAAGAAATGATTACAACCTATCCAAAAGAAACCCCACTAATCCAAGACGAAGAACAGAAAACGGCAAAGCCCTCCTCCCATACATAAAAGGCACCACAGACGATCATAAGATCCTCCATACACAACATCAAAACAGCATTCTGCACAACAGAAAAATATCCACCATCCTTAGAAACCCCAAAGATAAAATTGAATTAGAAAATCAAGGAGTATACGAAATCCCATGCACCACTTGCCCCACCACATACATCGGACAAACCAACAGAAGAATAAGTGCACGCATTGAAGAACATAAGAACTCAGTCAAAAAAGAGGAACCAACATCTTCCCTAGTCCAACACCTTAAAGGCACAGGATATGAAATTGACTTTAAAAATACCAGAACCATTGCCAAAAGTGAACATTTTAATAACAGAATAATCAGAGAAGCCATCAAGATAGAAAAACGCCCACAACAGCAGGAACAAGCGAGAATGATACCACCTCCCGCCTACACAGCCATTTGGAAACCCACCCTTATTGACAAACGACTCCCTAACACAAAAAATGATACCAGACCCACCCTCACAAAAACCACACAGGATGTCACCACCACACATCCACGCAAAAAGCAAACCCAAAGCCACACCAATGATGAGGCACGACCACAAACCAGAAACCAGACCATAGCTGCATCATTAGCCACTTTAAACCCCTCCAATCCATACATGAAGCAAACTGACACCCTCCATGAAGAGGAGGCACGACCACGAACGCGAAGCCAAAAAATAGCAAGGCAGCCCAAAATCTTAAACCCCTCTGCAACTCAGACGAACCTGAGCACAACCAAACAGAACACTCCCCCAGCCAATCAGAGCACAGCCAAGCCCCTAACCATTCAGAACACACAGGTAGCCGAACCCCCCATCCAATCGAGCACAGTCCACTCCCACTAACCAATCGAACGACACCTCCACCCAATCATAAACACGCCAAGCTCCACCCATCAGTTCATACCCCCACTGGCAGTTAAAAGTAGAAAACAGCTACAACCACACATTGCTCCTAGAAGCACGAAGCCGAAAGCACCAGCCTGAAGATGACGAATGAGACTTCGTCGAAACGTCGCCAAGACACTTCCAATTTTACGTGGGAGAAAACCCGAATAACCAAAGACCTACTATATATATATATATATATATATATATATATATATATATATATATATATATATACACACACATACACACACATACATACATTTACTTGGGATGTTTTATTGGATCAGAGAAATAAACTGCAAAATAAAATCCACAATAAATCACAATAACTCTGAAGGTAGCAACAGTGCCTTAATAAAATTAAAATCAAGCATTTTTTCCCTAATGAAGTAATTGGCAGAGAACGGGGCATGGCTATGTGATATGGAAATAATACACAAATTTTATTTCAGTAGTCTGGAATTGAACTTTAAGCTTGAGTTTCCCCAACCTGGAAAGGCTTACCTGGAAGATGTTATTTATTAATAGATCACTACTCAGGATTTCTGTTTCTCAGGTTTTGAGAGATTCTTCTTATAGGAATAGGAGACTGTTGTTATATTTCAGTAAATTCACAGATGGTTACTTATGGAAATGAATTATTCTGGAGAAACACGAGATTAGTTTATCTGAATTCTTTAGTTTTATTGAAGGATATTTACATTTCTTTAAAAAAACACAAATGAATACCAATAAAGGAGAATATTTGTAGCTCAAAGTTGAAATGAGTGGTCCTTGGTGCTCTCAGAGTTTGGTTTTTTTCTTGCACATGTTTCATTACCCAAACTAGATAACATCATCAGTGCTCATCCCTCAAACAAATGAATGACATCAGAAGATAAAAATTAGACTTCCTTCCTTGACCTAATCACCACTCACCAAGCTTAACCCTATCCAAAGATGTTGACCATGAAGCTTTTACAATGCAAGTTCTGATAATTGGGTCAGTCGAAGGCTTTTTACATCCATATTTGTGGGTCTTTCAGCTTAGCTTGA